>NC_056725.1:1991392166-1991429666 GCF_019279795.1 Protopterus annectens
TCTGCTCTACAATGTTTACACTTGCAACTGTGTTACAGATTTGGTTAACCTATTCTCACATAGTCCGTCACTGTTATTGTGCAGTGCACTGTCCTATTTGTGACTTGCATGTTTGTCTTGTCAATCCACATGGTGCAATCATCCTGACATAAAGTTGCAGGAAAGTTTGACTGATAGTCCACGCGTGTACAACAGCAAATGTCTATAGCATCCCATAATGTGAAACAAGTCAATGTACCTCAAAGTAATGCAATGTCCATGAAGGACAGTATCAACATTTTAGTACAGAAGTACTTAATTACATAGGACAATCATAGGTTCATAGGTTCATACTAGGCTATCTTCCCTAGGGCATTTATAAGCCTAGCCAGAGTGTGTTTGGCTTTCGCCACCATTTTAAATTAATTTTGCTATGCCCTTTTTCGAGGTTAGTATACTGTGCCTCTGTCTAACAGTGACACAGAAGTGATACCCGGGGTAAACCTACAATCTCCCATCCACTCATCAAGATTCCTCTTGAAGAGAGTCAATGAGGGACTCTGCTTAACCTGGACTGGGATTTTATTCCAGAGTGAAGGGAGCCTCTGGGTTATGAATCTGTCCCTCCAGCATGTCCTATTTATTTCAGTGCTGAGGTTCAAGTCTCTCAAGCGCGTAGCTCAATGGGATTTGGATTTTCTGAGGTGCAGCATGTCCATTAATTCTGGGTTGGACATGGCTTTATATGTCAGGCACAGATCGCCTCTGAGCAGGTGGTATGCCACTGAGTAGAGCTGGAGTTTCTTTAACCGGTCAGCATATGGCATCTGTTTGAGCCCTTTGATCCTCTTGCTGAGGTAGTTTTGGGATCTTTCCTGTTGCTGCAGGTGTCTGGTAAGGTACATCCCAAAAAGGGCATTGTACTCAATTATGGGCCTGATGACGGATGAGTAAAGAGGCACAATGACCTCCCCTGATCTAGATGTGAATCCCTTCATGATTAGGTGGGCTATATAAAATGTTTTTCTAACCACTTTGGCCACGTGGTTGTCAAATGAGAGATTGCTATCAACTTGGGTCCCCAGGTCCCTAATTACTTCTTCTGTACTTAATGGATTACCACCTATGTGGTAATTTGTGGGCACTTTGCTTTTGCCAAAGGGGATGACTATACACTTTTTGGCGTTTAGCTTGAGGCCATGGCTCTTGCACCAGTTGTCTGTTTCTATGAGGCCCTTTTGGAGGATGCTTGTGTCGGCTGGAGTGTCGATTATGGTGCCCAGTTTGCAGTCATCTGCAAACTTGGTCAGCCACAGTCCTTCCGTGTTGGCCTGTACCTCCGAGAAATATATACCGAACAAGAGAGGTCCCAGGATTGAGCCTTGTGGGACGCCACTTGTAACTGGTTTGGAGTCTGACATGGCTCCAGCAATTCTAACCATGTGGGTTCTGTCCTTGAGCCAGTTTGCAACCCATCTAGTGACATAGGGGTTTATATTTAAGCTGGTGAGCTTATCTATAATGCCCGAGTGGGTATTGTATCGAAGGCTTTTGCAAGGTCCAAATAGACTGTGTGGACCACCTTCCCCTCATCAATGGCCTTGGTGACTGTTTCAAAGAAATCAACAAGGTTTAAGAGGCAGGATCTGCCCTTAACAAAGCCGAACTGGGTAGGATCCAGTGTCTGTAGGTCCCCAATATCTTTATTTATGAGGTCCATGATGATCCTTTCTATAGCTTTGCAGACCAAGCTAGTCAGGCTTATGGGGCGATAATTTCCAGGATCTGTTGAGGCACCACCTTTGTGGAGAGGGACCACTGTTGCTGTACACCACTCTTTGGGTATATATCCTGTAGTAAGGCTGAGATTGAACAGTAGTTTTATGCTTGGGTTTAGCTCTTCTTGGAGTTCATGTAGGATGCAGCCCGGGACACCGTCTGGTCCCATTGATGCTGTGTTTTTTGCTTTGGAGAAGGCGGCTCTTACCTGAGCATCTGAGATGTCAGGGGGGCAGCACTCTGCTGGGATAGATATTTGCCCTTTTGGTGGGAAGGGGGGGAGAAGTTTGCGCTGAACCTGTCAGCTAGGATGTTGGCAATGTCTGTGGGTTCGGTACATTTTTTGTCATTTTGGACTAATTCTGAGCATATCTGCGAATTCCCACCCAGGTTCCTAACATAACTAAAGAAAGCCTTATGATTATCCTTAGTGTCCTGTGCAATTTTTCTCTCAAAGCTGGCCTTAGACGATTTTATGAGTGCCCGTAGTTTTTTGCTAATACTGATCAGAGATGCCTTCCATTTTTGGGATTTTGCTCTATCATGTAGTAGCTTCCTCCTTCTGTTGTATAGTTTGTTTATGGCTGGGGTCCACCAGACAGGACGTCTGCCTTTGGAGGATTGGGACTTGGTTTTATTTGGGATTGCATGATCCATGCATTCCTGAAGGTGTTCACAGAATGCGTTTATAAAGGATTCTGTGGTCTGGGCCGTATTTTCCTCAGGCCCGTGGGCTTTGAAAGATTCCACCTCGGTTTTGAGGAGTGTGAAATTTGCATTAGAGAAGTTTTTCACTGTGGTTTTCAGGGCAGGGGGTGGAGTCGGGATGTGAATATCCAGTGAGATTAGTTTATGGTCTGATCTTACCATGTTGGTGATGATCAGGTCCAGTATGTTTTCCCCTCTTCTGGGAGTGGTAACGAGTTGTTCCATAGCATTTGAGTTTATAAATTCTAGGAACCTTTGGGCTAGGGTGTTGGAGCTAGAGTAATGCTCCCAGTCTATGTTTGGGTAGTTGAAGTCGCCCAATATAATTGTATTTGGAGAGACCTTCATATTTTCCAGTGTTCTCAGGAAGGCTGAGTGGGGTTCCTGGGTTTGGGAGGGTGGTCTGTAGCAGGCTATAAACTAGAAGGCAGTTTTACCCACTGTTAGTTGCACATGGATAGTCTCTGATGCTTCGTGCTGTGCCACCAACCTGGAGGTGTGGGTATCTTTGACGAATATTGATACTCCCCCTCCTTTTGTGGTTCGGTCCAAGTTTTGGGGCCGAAAAGCATGGTATGAGGTATAACCTGGTAGTGCAGGAGTGCTCTCGGGAGCCTTGAACCAGGTTTCTGTTACTGCACAGATATCGATGTTCTCCATGCTAAGGGGAGTTTCGAGTGCGTGCATCTTGAGGTTTAGACTTCTGGCATTGAGTAGCATTACTCTTAGTTTCTTATCCCTTGTGATACCTATGGAGGTATTACACTGCCCTGTGCACACACATGCATTTGTTGCACAACCTGTGATGCACAGCATCATCTGTTCAAATCAGTGGATTTTCAAAAAGTTCAAATGTCCTATTTCAGATTGCTGAAGTTAGTCTTCTCTCGTGGCACTTGTGACTAATACATTGCTCTCTTGTTTGCATAACAAGGTAGGTAGGAGGTTCAATGACAGTAATCACATAAAGAATATTTAAGTTCAAACCACCTACCTATCTAGTTACACCATCTATACACCACATTATCAGCAGCCAGGGCAATAGGAGTATAATGAGTACAACAGAAGCATACAGCATCTATGAAGGGATGGCAACAACAGTGTATTGCCAAGGAGACGTGTCTTGTAAAATTAATTTTTCAGCCATCTGGAGTTCTAATATTTAACACTGCAAATGTGTATAAACTAATACTAAATTCATTTACAATGACATGCACACACCTGTACAGTGTAAACACTGCTGTATTTGAACCTCCAACTATCTGTTTACATATTCTAGTGTATATTATAAGAAATGCAAGTATCGCAGAAGTCTGCCTGATAAGAATGCACTTTTGTCAAGATGACCTCTATCACTTTGTTGCAGAGAGGATGTTTCTGAAAAATTGGGATAAGGAAGCTGTGTTAGGAAGCTGTTTAAGGAGCTTCAATTCTGTCATGGCTTAGTGGTTCTGTGCTTTGATTATGATGCAAAGGGTCCTGGGTTCAAACCTTGTCATTCTTTTAGTCATGTTAGTAGCACAACAGGTAGCATTCTTGTGTCTTGAAGAAAGCTGTGGGTTCTACTCCCACAGCATGTAGCTGGATTTCTGATAGTGTGTTAAATTTTAAGGGGGTGGGGTGCTGCATTCCTGAGTATGTCCTCCTTTGGAGGGAGGGTGGCCTAATGGTTAAGGTGTTTGCCGTACAAACACAAGGTAGAGGGTTTGAATCTCACAGGAGATAATTTGATAGGCTTAAAATGGCTCGCAAGGGCAGTTAGCCTAGTACTAACCTTAGCATGGCAATCTTGTGTGAGTGCATATAACACTTGGTGCAGTACCCTCTCCCACTGAAATGAATACATTCAACTCTTCACACAGCTCCTTTATCCACTTTTTTTCTGAAACACTGATGTCACCCTGACAAAAAAAATCACTCTCTTCCTTTAAGAGTCAGATTTCTCTGGTACTTGTGAATAATACAGTGCTCTCTAGATTGTGTAACTAGATAGGTAGGAAATGTAATGTGCGTGTGTATGTGTGTCTGTGTGTGTGTCTGTGTGTGTGTGTGTTTGTGACATTTTGTGCTGTATCCACTTCTGTTGAGAAGAATACATCTAACTCTTCACACAGCTCCATTATCCTACGTTTTACTGAAACATCCTCCGTGAAACACACTGATGAGGTCATCCGGACAAACGTGCACTCTCTGAGGCAGGTTTTCCATATGGCACATGCGAATAATACAGTGCTCACAGGATTGGTAGGAGGTTCAATGCTCAACATGGTAAACTTTGTGTGTGTGTGTGTGTGTGTGTGTGTGTGTGTGTGTGTGTGTGTGTGTGTGTGTGTGTGTGTGTGTGTAAACTTTGTACTATATCCACTTTCCCTAAGAAGAATGCACTTAAATGTGCACACAGCTTCCTTATCCCAATTTTTCAGAAACATCCTCTCTGCAACAAAGTGATAGAGGTCATCTTGACAAAAGTGCATTCTTATCAGGCAGACTTCTGCGATACTTGCATTTCTTATAATATACACTAGAATATGTAAACAGATAGTTGGAGGTTCAAATACAGCAGTGTTTACACTGTACAGGTGTGTGCATGTCATTGTAAATGAATTTAGTATTAGTTTATATGCATTTGCAGTGTTAAATATTAGAACTCCAGATGGCTGAAAAATTAATTTTACAAGACACGTCTCCTTGGCAATACACTGTTGTTGTCATCCCTTCATAGATGCTGTATGCTTCTGTTGTACTCATTATACTCCTATTGCCCTGGCTGCTGATAATGTGGTGTATAGATGGTGTAACTAGATAGGTAGGTGGTTTGAACTTAAATATTCTTTCTGTTATTACTGTCATATAACGTTAGCCACCTCACAACTACCTTTATGTATACTTCTACTTATAAGATAGATTTACAATGACACAGTGTTACACTAGCAAATCCTAGCCTCCTCAAGGAAAAAAAGTTTTGGGCCACACACTGATAACATAGTGCTACAATAACTGCAACATCTCAGGGCTGGAATGCAAATTCTACTGTGTTGCATGACTTTGATACTGTGCTTTGTGCATTGTAGGATGACTGAGGCCAGCTGTGAGTCTGTCTTTCACCTTCATACTGTGTATACTACTCTTCAAATACATACACGATGAGTAGCTGTACGGTATTATTGTGTGCTTTGACCACTTTTAAGCATAAATATCCAGCTAACAAACAGTGTTGATGTCATCCATTTAAATGCACATTGTACCAGTTGTACCTCAACATGTAGTGTGGCACTTGTGATTCATACACTAATCCATAACCTGTGATCTTAGGTAGTGAGTTCAAATGCAGTCAATACTATTCAGACTATGTTGTGTCAGTCTTATTGTGACTGTACATGTCCCAAACACTGTTTTCCAACATGTCTGCTGTGTACACATATAGATGTTGATTCCACTTACAAAAAGCCCTGATAATTTCTCACATAGCAATACTTTTATTCAGAGTAATTATGACATGTGATTACATTTTCCTTACACATAACATGTTGGAAGCATTATCCATAGGTTCATAGGTGTGTACTAAGCTAATAGCCCTGGAGTCTTTACAAGCTTAGCCCATAGGATTACCCTGGCATCGTGCCACCTGACATTAGTTTCAGTGCCTCTGTCAAGAAGAGCCACTGGAGTGATCCCCGGGGTGAATTTTCTATTTCCCATCCACCCATCAAGATTTCTCTTGAAGAGGGCAGGTGAGGTGCTCTGTTTGACATGTATGGCAAGTCTATTCCAATAGCATGGGCAGTCTCTGGGTTATGGACCTGTCCCTCCAGCATGTTCTGTCGATTGTGGTAATGAGGCTGTAGCATCTGGTGTGGAGGGATTGGGATTTCTTTAGATGTAGCATTTCTAACAGAACTGGGTCTGATATGGCTTTGTAAGTCGAGCAGAGATCGCCTCTAAGTAGGTGATATGAGACAGAGAATAGTTGGAGTTTTTTGAGTCTGTCCATATAGGACAAGTGTTTAAGGCCTAGTATCCTCGTTGTGAAGTACTTTTGTAGTTTCTCCAGTTGTTGCAAGTGTCTGGTGAGGTACATGCCAAATGGGGCATTGCACTTGATGAATGGCCTAATGAGGGAAGTGTAGAGGGAGACAATGATGCAAAACACTTAGTAATCAGATGTGCCACACAGAAGGACTTTCTGACCACAGTGGCAATGTGGTGGTCAAAAGAGAGGTTGCTGTCAACCTGTGTTCCCAGATCTCTTATAACCCATTCTGTGCTCAGTGCACTACCATCAATGTGGTAATTCATGGGAACTGAGTTTTTCCCAAAGGGGATTATGACACATTATGACACATTTTTGGGCATTGAGCTTAAGGCCATGGTTCTGACACCAGTCGTTGGTCTCAATGAGGCCTTTGTGCAAGATGTTGACATTACTTGGGGAGTTAATAATAGCTCTCAACTTGCAATCTTCTGCAAACTTTGTCAGCCAGAGTCCTTTTATGTTGGTTTGGACTTCAGAGAAGTAGATACCAAACAGGAGAGGACCCAGGACCAAACCCTGTGGGACTCCACTCGTGACTGGTCGGCAGTCTTACTTGGAGTCAGCTACTTTCACACTGTGGGTTCTATCTCTGAGCCAGTTTGCAACCCACCTAGTGATATAGAGGTTGATGCCTAGCTTAGTGAGTTTTTCTATGATTTCTGAGTTGGGAGTGGTGTCAAAGGCCTTGGCCAGATCAAGGTAGGCTGTAGAACCACCTTGCCTTTATCCAGAGATCTGGTGACTGACTCAAAGAAGTCAACCAGGTTGAGCAGGCATGATCTACCCTTCACTAAACCAAACTGTGTGGGATCCAGAGTTTGGATATTCCCTATATCCTTTTTTATTGGGCCCATGGTGATGTGTTCCATAACTTTGCATATCAGACTTGCCAGGCTAATGGGGAGATAGTTCCCAGGGTCTGTAGTCACTCCTCCTTTGTGGAGAGGGATAACTGTAGCAGTGCAACATTCAGTAGGGACAAAACCTGAGGTGAGGCTGTGATTGAACAGGGCACACAGGTGTGTTGCCAGTTCACTCTGTAGTTCATTTAGAATACAGTCAGGGATATTGTCAAGTCCCATAGAAGCTGCATTCTTAGCCTTGGACAGTGCTGTTTTAACCTGTGCAGTAATAATACTGGGCACCTGACAATCTACTGGTATTGTGATTGGTTCTTTGCGGGGGGGAGGAGTTGGCACTGAATCTGTCGGCCATTATGTTGGCAATATCTGTTGGCTCAGTATATGAGGTAGCATTGTGCAGTAGCAAAGAGCAAATCTGGATATTTCCATGGAGATTCTTTACATAACTATAGAAGGCCTTGTGGTTGTCTTTACTATCTGCTGCAATACTGTTTTCATAGCTAGCTTTAGAGGTTTTGATAAGTGATCTCAACTTTTTGTTGAGGCTGATAAGGGATCTTTTTCCAGTATTGGGACTTTACCTTATTCTGCATCAGTTTTTTTCTTCTGTTGTAGAGTTTGCTTATGGCAGGGGAGCACCAGACTGGCTTCCTTGGCGGAAGGGAATGAGACAACATTCTGTAAGATGTTGCCTTAGTATAACAATTACAGACCCACACATATCCCTTGCAGCAATAACATGATTTGTTGTTAAGACTGTGTAAGTGTGTGTAACAGTAGGTATAACACTTCCTGCAGTATCCTCCTCCCCTGTCAGAAGAATGCATTTGACTCTTCACACAGATCCGTTATCTTCTACTGTGGCACATTCATCTTTCAAATGCTCATGTGTTCAACATCCACATTCATTGCCTGTTAACATTGTTGGGCTTTACACTGTAATGCATGGATGGCATCCATCACAGTTTTAATGTGTCTATTTACAGTGGGAGAGGCCTCCCCCATCCCTTTTATCACAAAGAGATTGTTTACAGCATATACATATAATGTAATAAGTTAGCATAAGTGGAGTGTCACAGTTTTTTAAGACTTCCACTATGGAGCTTGTGGTTCATCCACATGTCATTAGTTTGTAGAGACACATAGCTTGCCATTCAATTCCTAAAAGGGTGGCATTATATGAATGTGCCAACATTATATAAACATCATTATACCTAGTTATTTTTATCCATTTTTGCATCGGACAGTGACATAGTCACAGGTTGTTACTACATGACAGTGAAATGGTTACTAGAAGCAGGTCATATTGTGAATACTCCTGTGGCACATGCACTGAGTAGTAAGTCATATACCATTCCTACACAAATAACTGTGGTTCAATTGTGGGACAGTGTGTGCACTACACAATGGAAAAAAGTTTCCTTGGCAAAGAAGCACTGCTATTGGACACTGTTGTGCGGACAGTAACATGTGTAGCCCCTTTCCAGCATTCTGACTGAATCCAATTCTTCATATTGTATTCATAACTCCTTTCTTAATGCATACAATCAATTCAGTTATTTGAGACAGTCTCCATTGCTATCTGATGTAGCACATGCAGTCAACATGGAGTTCTGGAAAGAATATAGTATAACAGGCAGGAGTTTGAATCTGATAACATATGTCTGTCAGACAACTGTGTCAAACAGCAGTGGGTACACACAGACAATAGCTATGATGCAATCATAGGGACACATTTTTTCAGGCCTTGTCCTACAAGGTAGGCCCTACATACCCATTATGGTAGAAAGTGATGTAAGCCTTTCAAGGTTATTCTTCATGACAACTGATATGTGTAATTCTGTGGCATCCATGATTGTTATCATCTCTGTGATATCTGTCCTGGCATGTTTTCAGAAATGACATAATGTGGATGCTTATTATGTCCCTCCTTGCTCAGAGTATTACCTATTTTCAAAAGAATTATGTTCTGTATTTCATATCTTAATCCAGATATATTTTTATTATTGCAGTTGTTTTCATCATACCATACAATTAATTAATACAATTTAATGGCAGATAAGGGCTTTTATAAGCATTTTTTATAAACATTTTTTTTAAAACTTGTCCGGCAAACAAGAGCAACTAGCATTCCGGCGTGGTGTGCATGCAATTGCAGTCTCTCTGAATGGCACAGACCCTGCATCAAACTTCACTTTCATTAAGGAAGCTTTCCCTACAAAAGATACAGAGATACCTGTAAAAGTGCTTGGCCCAGCAACAGTTTACCATCTCTCTGAATGGCACAGACCCTGCATCAAACTTCACTTTTATTAAGAAAGTCCTCCCTACAAAAGACACAGAGATACCTGTAAAAGTGCTTGGCCCAGCAACAGTTTACCATATCTCTGAACGGCACAGACCCTGCATCAAACTTCACTTTTATTAAGGAAGTTGTACCTTGAAAAGACACAGAGATGCCTGTAAAAGTGTTTGGCCCAGCAACAGTGTATGTTACATATATTGACTTGCTAACATAGCAATTAACTGTCAACCTGTAAATCCCTCTTAATAGTGCACGCACAATCCGAACACTAACCCCTTCCAGATTCTACCCTAGAATCTGAACCATACTTGGGAATACTTTGCCTATAGATCATTCCTAACTACAGGACTTATTATCTTTTGCCTAGACAGTCCTGCTAAATTATTTTAAGGGGCTGACAACCATTCCAAATTGTAAAGAAGTAATAGCTTACTGAAAGCTCTAACACTTTGTTCTATGATAAAGGGCAGTAAAGGACAGGCACAGACACCTTAGTTACTTATTTGCCTGTATACTACACAGGCGCTTGTTTTTTTTTCTTTTTCAATTACCACTGCTAACTGCCTCATGGTGGTTTCAACCCACTCTGTTCACCCTCGCTATGACCGGCCTCTCTCCGGTCCCCCATCCTAACCCCAATTCACACCCAACCCACTATATGTACATTTATACTTATATATAGCCACTCTTACAACACAGAAGACCAATCCCATCTATTATTTCCCTATCTCCCTCATTACAGCAACTCCCACTAATACACATTAAACCTTAACACACATAACACTTTCTCACCTCCTACCACCATCCGCCACATAAGCCATGCACTCAGGGTACTCCACAACAAGTACAAATATGACTCTGTCATTGTCCATGTTGGTGTGAATGACCTGATATGTACCACCCTGGACTACATGAAAAGAGACATGGAAGAGCTCTCCGATGTTGTAGCCCAGCAGGTATGACCCTAGCCCTGAGCAGAATCCTACCATCGCCCAGAATGATACCGCAACACAAGGACAAAATGATTGACTTCAACAATTGGCTAAGCTTCTGGTGTCATTCTAAGGGAATCCAGTATCTGTCTGCCTGGGACGACATGGTCGACAGACCATGATGCTTTACCAGAGATGGCCTGCACCTGTCGCCCCTGGGATTCTGGATACTGGCAAAGGCTCTTGCCGCCCCTATAATGCATTTTGTAGGCAAGGTTTAAATTACAAATTCACCACAGTAACAGGAACAGGCAAGCAAAACTGAGGGTAATGCTACTCAATGCTAGAAGTCTAAATCTCAAAATGCACTCAGTCGAGGCACTCATTAAAATGGAGAACATCGATATCTGTGCAGTGACTGAGACCTACTTCAAAGCTCTAGAGAGTATCCCTGCATTACCAGGATATAACTCATATCACACTTTTCGGCCATCTATCCAGGACCAGAACACCAAAGATGGAGGTGTGTCCATATTCATTAAGGATAACCACACATCCAGGCTAGCTGCGCAGCATAATGCATCCGAAGTTATCCAAGTGCAACTAACTCTGGGCAAAACTGCAATCCAAATTGTAACTTGCTACAGATCCCCCACCATGCCCCAGGATTCCCACTCCTCTTTTCTTGATATACTGGAAAATATTAGGGTTCAACAAAACACCCTAATAATGTGCAGTTTCAACTACCCCACCATTAACTGGGAAAACTACTCATGTACCAACTCCTTTGGTCAACGCTTTCTGGAACTCAGAAATTCCAATGCCCTGGATCAACTTATCCAAACCCCCACCAGAGACAACAATATCCTAGATCTAGTCAGTACCAACAAGAGTGACCGGTGTTCCACACCTGAAATCAACTCCTCGTTGGTCAAATCTGACCATAAGCTAATCACCCTAGATATCTGCATCCCGCCCCCACTCACCATTAAGGAAACCACGTTAAAAAATTTCTCCAAAGCCAACTTCATGCTTCTTAAGACAGAAGTGGTGAACTTCATGACACCCATGCAGATGGACAATACAGTTACGATTGCTGAATCCTACACAAATGTACTCTATAAGCACTTAGACGAGTGCATGGGTCGTGCTATCCCAAACAGAACCAAGATGCTATCCTCCAAAATAAGGAAGCCAATCTGGTCATCCGCTGCCATAAAAAAACTCTACAACAGAAGGAAGAAACTGTTGCAAAAGAGAGTAAAATCCCATGAGTGGAGGAGCTGCCTGGTCAGCCTCAGTAAGAAGCTGAGATCCCTTATAATATCCTCCAAAGCTAGCTACGAAAACAAAATTGCCACTGATTCTAGGGGCAACCATAAAGCATTCTATAGCTATGTCAAGAATTTCAATGGCAACACCCAGATCTGCTCTGAGTTACAGCACAACGGCATGAAAATTACAGAACCAACTGATATTGCCAATATCCTGGCAGATAAGTTCAGTGCTAACTTTACCCCCTTCTCACCCCCTAAAGGGTCCATATCTATAAAAGAAGAATGTCCCTGTAATCACATCTACACAGGTAAAAGCTGCACTCTCTAAAACCAAAACCACAGCATCCATGAGGCTGGACAACATCCCAGGCTGCATTTTACATGAACTTCAGAACAAATTGGCTCCCCACCTAAGCACCATGTTCAATCATAGTCTCATGTCAGGCTTTGTGCCCACTGAATGGTGCACAGCAACAGTTATCCCACTCCACAATGGGGAAGCCACCACTGATCCTGGGAACTATCGCCATATTAGCCTGACGAGCCTGGTCTGCAGGGCCATGGAACGTATCATCATGGAACTCATAACCAAAGACATTGGTAACCTCCAAACTCTGGCCCCACCCAGTTCGGGTTTGTGAAAGGCAGATCATGACTTCTGAACCTGATTGACTTCTTTGAGGCAGTCACCAAAGCCATAGATGAGGGCAAGATGGTACACACAGCCTATCTTGAACTTGACAAGGCTTTCGATACTAACCCCCATTATAGAATTATAGCTAAACTCACTAAACTAGGTATAAATCCCTACATCACAAGATGGGTTGCCAACTGGCTTATTGACAGAACTCACACTGTAAACATTGCAGACTCCAAATCTAACTTCAAACCAGTGACAAGTGGAGTACCATATGGTTCAGTCCTGGGACCTCTCCTGCTTGGTATCTATTTCTCTGAAGTACGGGCTAACACAGAAGGCCTCTGGCTAACGAAGTTCACAGCTGACTGCAAACTAGGAGCAATAGTCAAGTCCCCAAATGATGTGGACATCCTACAAAAGGGCCTCACTGAGACTGATGCCTGGTGTCAGAGGCATGGCCTCAAGCTCAATGCCAAAAAGTGCATTGTCATCCCCTTTGGTAAAAACTCTGCACCCATGAACTACTACATAAACAGCAGTCTACTTAATGCTGAATGTGTGATAAGAGACCTTGGGACCCAGGTGGACCGTAGTCTCTCCTTTGATAATCACATCGCCACAGTAGTCAGGAAATCCTTCTATGTGGCACACCTCATCACAAAAGGGTTCTCATCCAGGAAAAAAGAGGTAATTGTTTCCCTCTGCTCAGCGCTCATTAGACCCATTATATAGTACAACACCCCTTTTGGAATGTACCTCACAAGACATCTGCAGCAGCTGGAAAGGCCACAGAATTACCTTGCAAAGAGGATTACTGGCCTCAAACAGATGCCCTACACTGACCGTCTCAAAAAACTCCAGCTTTACTCCATAGCATATCGCCTACTCTGAGGAGATCTCTGCCTAACATATAAAGCTATGTCAAACCCAGAGCTGTTGGACATGCTCCACCTTAAGAAATCCCAATACCTCTGAGCTACATGCTCTAGGGACCTAAACCTTGTCACCACAATAAACAGGACATGCTGGAGGGATAGATTCCTGTCACAGAGACTTCCCATACTCTGGAACAAGCTACCCATTTATGTCAAGCAAAATTCCTCATTAGCACTCTTCAAGAAAAATCTTGATGAGTGGATGGGAAATAGGAAATAAACCCTGGGGATCACTTCTGCAGCTCTGCTCAACAGGGGCACAGGAAATTAAATTTCTTGGGTGGCATAAGCCAGGGAACATTGTTGGCTAGGCTTACTTAGGCCCTTGGGCTGATAACCTAGTACCTACCTATGACCCTATGAACCTATGAACCACCACCGACTACACACACTAGTACACTCTGCACTATGATATCTCCCAAATGAACCCTTCTCCTCCTCCTCACTGCAAATTCTCTTCTAATTCTACTATATCATCTCTCATCATATGAGACTCCTCTAAATCACACTATTCATCCTCCACACCACACCTCAACAACACCAACACCTCTTAACACTCAACAGTGGCTTATCACCACAGCCCCCTTCAACACAACTAATGCAGACTATCACACAATCAAATTCCCCCAGAGCTAACAAAATCTCCCACCTCTCTTAAATTCTCTAAGATTATTGACAAACTCTCCAAGCTCCTTCAACATATACACAAACAACTTATTCTGCTAGGAGATATCCATCCCAATCCCAGACCCACAAACACTCTTACAATACTATCCAACCCATCCCATTCTAACCTTGCCCTAATTCATCAAAGGAAAAAAAATCATCTCTCCCACTCCTCAACATTAATGTATGTAGTATACTCAACAAAAAACACAATTTACATACTATACTATCCCACTCCTCCCCTGATATAGTTACTTTAACTGAAACATGGCTAAAACCACACATCAATAATAGTGAAATCACTCCCCCAGGTTACATTATCCTTAGGAAAGATAGAGAAAACAAAAAAGGAGGGGGTGTAGCTATCCTATTCATAGACGATGTAACACTCAACCTACTCTTTACCTCTACCCCAGAACTTGGAAATACCAAACTAATTTTAGCCAAATTAACAAGCAACTCCAACAAACATCTTAATATTATAGGAGGGTATGTCCCAACAGGTAAAAACATCATCATTCTGGAAAGCCTTTTATAATGGTTTTCCATATCCCTCCCTCAAGAGAGACCATCTTAATGGGAGACTTCAATATTGACTGGCTTCTATGTTCCTCACCAACTCCTACTATGCACATTAACCTATATGGCTTTGCCCAAGTAATTTCATCCCCTACCAGAACCGATAAAACTTCTAAAAGAGCAACCATACTGGACTGGATTCTGTCCACCTGTCGATCCACTCAGGCTGCCTCCCTGACAATCTGCCCAACATTTCTCTTAAGAGATCACAACCATGCACCTCATCAAACATCCTTCCTTACAATTTGGAGCAAAAGGCATTTCAACCCTGATAATTTTACCTATGCTCTTACTAACTGTTCCTTGGGAACATCTCAAACACCTGCCCCTAGATAAAGCAGTACTCACATTTAACAACACCTTCACCGAGATTCTCAACACCCATGCCCCAACTAGAAATGTAAGAATAAAATCTAATTAAGCACTCTGACTGACCAAAGAAACTAGAGCAGTACTCAAAGACAGGGACACGGTCTGGTTACCGTTCCATAAGAACAAAACCAACACTAATAAACAACATTTCATAGAACTCAGAAATAAAGTTAAAAAAAATTATTAAAACTGACAAATCCAGCTATTACCACAACATCCAAATCAAACATCAGAATAACCCACAAAAAATTTGGACAGCAGTAAACAACTTATTGCAACCAGTAAAAATACCACACCCACACCAAAAACAGCTAACAACTATATAAATGTGGCCAACCAATTCAACAACTTCTTTAAAAAATCTATTCAATCCCTAGCCAACAATTTGAATAACACCAACCCTACCCCTCCAGAAACAAACCCCAATACCTCCCCCTCTAAGTTCCACTAACTTCTTCAAACTAAACCCAGTCCCCATTTTTGCATCAAAAAAACTACTGAAAAAACTAAAGCAAACTACTTTAGCTGCTGATAACCTCCCAGTATATTTTCTAAAACTTGCATCTGAAGCCATTTCCTACCCAATAACTATACTTATAAACATATCTATTATAGAGGTATATGTTGCCAGTAAAAGGAAAATCTCACACATCCTGCCTCTGCACAAAGGTGGTAGCTCCTGTGAGCTCACTAATTATTGCCTCATTGCCATCCTCTGCCCCCTGTCTAAAACCCTAGAAAGCGTAGTACACTCCCAACTCATAGAATATCTACTTTCTCACAACCTCTTATCTCATACCCAACATGGTTTCCGCCCTGCACATAGCACCACAACAGCCCTACTATCCTTCACAAACATAGCTAATCAGCACAGAAACAACTCTAAATTTGTATCAGCCATTTTCCTGGACCTGCCAAAGGCCTTCGACATGGTCAATCACACCAAACTCATTAATGTCCTCTCCTCCCACAACCTCAGCAACACAGTCATAGCATGGTTCCAAAGCTACTTAACAGATCGTGAACAAACCTTTCACTGGCAAGAGTCCATCCCTCCCCTACTACCAGTTACCCTAGGGGTACCATAATGCTCCAGCCTTGGATCCCTTCTTTTCTATTAATTTAACAGTCACCTCCATTCTGCCACTCCCCATGACAATATCATTCAATACGCTGATGACTCCACTCTCATCTGCTCTGCTTCTAGTCTTGATGTCCTTCATTTGATCACCCAAGACTCCTTCCAATCTGTTGAAACATGGTTAACAAACTTGCAACTTATTTTAAATCCCAGCAAAACTAAGCTTATGCTTTTCTACCCCACTAGAATTCTTTCGTCTTCCACAACCTTTCAGATCTTCTCTAAGAATCAAACCATAATTACTCCTACCCCCTTTACCAAACTGCTAGGTGTTACAATTAATAATAACCTGAAATTTGACCTCCACATAGACCAATCCATCAAACACTTTCACAAGAAACTTAGCCTGTATAGGAATAAACAATTTCTGACTAGTAATACAAAAATCACAATTGCTAGAGCACACCTACTATCAACACTCCTATATGTATCCCCAATTCTAACAAACCTCCATAAAACTGATCTTGGCAAGCTTGAAACTTGCTTTATCAAAATCTCCAAATTTGCCACTATGCTTCCTTTAAATCCCATCACTGTTTCACACTCAAGCAACATGACTGGCTACAACTCCCTCTTTTACTTCAATTTAATCAACTAATCTTAGCTCATAAAATCCTCCACCACCCAGAAAAGATCCCAGGCCTCAAAGACATTATCCAACCAAACTATGCATCTAGATCCCTTTGCTCAAACTATAAACAACTCCTCCAAGTCACCAAAGTAAAACACTCAGCAGCTGAGGCCCTCTTCTCTAACTATATTTCCAAGCTTTGGAACTCTCAAGCCAATCCACTAATGACCACTTCCTCATCTAAGCAATTTAAAAAAAAAACTCTTAAAAACCCACCTTGCAAACTCCTGGCTCTGCTCCTGTCACATGTCAGGCTAGAACCCAGCAAACCACCCTACCAACCCTCCTCCACCACTATACTGGTCTACCTGCCCTCCTTCACTACTATACTAGAACACCCCTTAAATAGCAAACTCATGCAACAAACTACTTGTAAATCATTATATCAGACTTTTCTCTATTATTGCTCTGTTCTATTGATCATTCTTATATCCCTCTTTGTTTCAAACCTAAATGCACTGAAGTTAATTACAAACCCTCATGATGTATTACATGTTTTTTACTTTAATTTCCATTGTGTGAAACCATTACTGTTGTAAATATCCTTGCAATAATTACTTTTTGTTTAACTCCTGTAAAACTATTAATGTTCTGTACTATATACTAATGACTATGTATTGTATGACATTGGAGCTTTTCTCCCCGGGCCTGCACTGAAAAAGGGACACATCCAGATGGACCTTCCCGGTTAACAAATGTAAAATAAAAATAAATAAAATGTCTTACTGTATGGCATACAGCCAGACCATCATAAACTGTGATTGGCACTGAGTTTCTTGTGTACTTGGTACTATTGAATTTTTGTTATATTACTGTTCCATGTAATTCCATGTGAATGCCATGTGTAACATTGTCTGAGATATTCGCAAATTAACAATGTAAAACTTAAAACTATGAAATGTCATCTGATCCATGTTGTCATTTGTCAGATAAGCATGTTGTGTATTACATGTTTAAAGGTGATAATCTCCTTTCCTATGTTTGTCACTGACATTTCTTTTCCAAATCATGTCCATTTGTGATGTACATAACATTACAGCTGTAAGAGCCATTTGTTCTTGTGTATACATGTTGAAGTGGAGAATACAGCTAAGGTAAAGGCTTGCATACATAAATTCCTTGTATATGCATATCATATGCAATAACTGCAGTCAATGCATTCCTCCCATAATGCATCTTCTGGCCTTTCGGTTATCTAAAGTCAGCATTTTATTAATATGCATATCACATTTTAACTACCCTTTCTTACACTGCAGCTTTATATCCCTATCACATCCTTTGTTAGCATGCACTTTTTTATTTATATGCATAACACCGGTACTGTTATTGACATTTTAATTTATTTAATCATTACATCAGTATAGCAGGACTTAAGTTAGGAATGCTTCTTTGACACTTCAGCACATTTGCCTGTGGTATATGACTACACTTTACCCACTCCCCCTTCCCTATTAATTATTATACAGTACAAACCATTATTCTTTATGTACAATTCCCAGATCTCACTTCCCCTCCATCAGAATTCTTTCACTGTACTTCAGTTAATATTTCAGGGCTAGAGGGCATGCTTGTATTTTAGCTTTGCCTGTAAGCAAGCTGTTTTGTTTGCATTCTGTGCTCATGCATGCAAGCACATTTCCAAGGCTGCTAACAACATTGCTAGCCATGCAAAGTGCTTGCAAACATGCGCATGCATATTTGATTAGCACTGCTGCTCATCATGCTAACATGCTTACCTCATGTAGGTTTAGTGCAAAGCTGACACGATTGTTACTGAATCCCAGAGCATATATCCAACTCTAACAGAAACTGAGCACATTGTAAGTTGGCAGCCTAATACCTTTTGATATCCATATACTGGAAGAGCCTAACAAATTGGAATTATATCGCTGAACCAGTCTAAAATTTTCTGTTGAAATGTTTTGTACAACAAAGCTAGATGATCCATTTTGAATTATACATAGGGTATTATTTTAGATGCAAAAGTACTGGAACAGCTACATTTTGAATTCCTGAGTGACAAATCATGAATCCTGGAAATGCTTTCTTTTATGTGTGAATATTTGAAATGCTAAAAATAACATAATTTTCAGTGAAAATCATTTAGTAGCCTTAATTCTTAAGTAGTAAAAGCAAAACATGTTTTGTGACTTTGTGTTTTACATATTCACCCTATTGAAAGGAGAAAATGTGCATGTTTGTTGAGAAGTGAATCTTAAGACAGCTGTAGTATGTATTAGCAAAATTAAAACAATATGTGAACAAGGTAATAATCTGCAAACCAAAATATGGGTTATGTTTTCACTGTATTACTAATGAATTGGTATACACTGGCAATTATTTATTCAATTGTATTACTAATGCGAGACAAAGAATAGTTTTAGAACATATGTTTTGATATACTGTACTTCCTCACAAATATTATGCAGAAATACACACACACACACACACACACACACACACACACACACACACACACACACACACACACACACACACACACTCAAACACACACACACACACACACACACACACACACACACACACACACACACACACAAACATGCGTGCACGCGAGTGCACATGCATTTTAACAGTGCTATGGCAAAACCAACTCAAGGACTGTTTAGCAGTAGACAAGTTATGGTGCTAGGACTGACGTCAGGTTAAGGAAAACTGACTTAAAGATGTTGTAATATCTTTATTTCTCTGTCTTATTTTCTACTAGTAATACAGCTGGTCTTTATGATTTGTGTTCTTAGAAAATGTGACCATGTTTTCTTTATGAATATAATGGGACATGTAATGGCAAGTATTGTCTCTGTCAGCACTCAAAATGCCGAGCATGGACATGCCAAAAAAAAAAAGACCAAAAATCCAGAAGAGTGAATCTCAAACACTGCTTTTCTCCTTTAAACTTCTTTTTTTGTGTGTGTATGGGGAGCAAGCCCTGTGTCTCCTTATGTGAGGGCAAGCCCCTCCACCCCCTAAACATATATACTAGCTCTAAGATCATCATAACTTGTAGAAAAGGAAATATTCTGAGAAATGACCATCTCAGACTTGGTATATTTTTTAGTCATTTAGTCTCATGCTTTGGGACTCATTCTAGCAGGTCTAGACATTTTAAATGACTATCTTCTTCGAAGTACAATTTTCTATGCTTTTTTCCAGAAGAACTTAGCTATTTGCATATTACTAAGCTACATAAGGATGGAGACAGAGAAAGACAAGGATCATATAATGTTATTAAAGTACACTTCAAAGGAAGGAGTCATTCAGTATGCAAATGCATTGTTCCTGAAACATACATACATACATATGGAAAAACTAATTTAGTTATTTTTGCTGTGGGAAAGAGATGCTGAAATTAGACTTGTTCCTAAGAAATACTCCATTGCATGTTAGTGGTGTTAAAGTGTAATGTCTTGCTCTTCTAATGAAGTCTGTTGTAATATTTTCTGCAAATGAAATGATGTAATGGTATTTGGGGAAAATAACAGAAGTGGTGACCTGTAATATGTTTCAGTATTTGAGACTGGCCTTTGTTCTCTATTGTTTTTACTTGGAAAATACTACTGCTTTTTAATTTTCCTATTTGCAATTTCTGCCTGTTACCTTCTGTGGACTTACAACAGTAAGAGTTCAGTATTCTTAAGCATGGGGTAGTTAGATTTATTTTTATAGCTTAGCAGATGTTTATTTTAAATACACGTCTGTTTAATGAATTGTTATTTTGATATTCCATGTGACCTTCTTATTCCTCTGCATACTTAATGTGTACTCATACTATAAGCCTTTTGTTTAAGTAAAGTTTGTTTTTTCACATTTAAGCTCTTATGGCTAGTCTTTTAATTTCATATGTATTCTTGTTATTTATTATTAGAAAGGAAGGAGTTTTATCATTTTCCAAGGAGAGTTAACAAGATTGGCTTCCCTTTTCACTTACCTCAACTGCTTTGTCTTACTACTAGTGAAAATATTAATGTGTATGACTTCATAGCTGGCTTAGTTAAGAGCATCAGTTAACTGGAGGTCCTTGTCCCTTCCATCGTGATGGCAGTACCGCCATGAAAATAAGAAAGCCATGGGGAACTAGAAAATTCTGAAAACCTTTATGAATCGTGTACATATGTATGTTTGCGAATAATAACATGAAAGCATTTACAGTGGGTAAGTGGCACTGGAAGACATGGTGATTCTTACAGGGTCTATATCACATTGTCAAACTCTTAAGAGTTCGAACATCATATAGTTAACACCATATGATTAAACTTTTAAAAGTTGGATATCTCCATCCAGTGTGGAATGGGAAGATTTCCCTTTTCTGCAGTGTAGTGCAATCACGGAGTTGATATATTTAAAGAGCGGTGGTATGCGGGGTGCAGGAGGGCTTGCCCCCTGCTTAAACCATTCAGGTAGGTTTTTTCCTTTGGTTTATTTTTTTTTTTATTACAGTTTCAAACTTTTAAAAGTTTGATCATATGGTGTCGACCATAAGAAGTTGGAACTTTTAAAAGTTAGATAATGTAATATAGAAGCATTCTGACAAATTTCCTTGGGGTGTTAGGACAAAGACTCATCTCTAAAGATGACCTGTGAACAGTCTAATCTTGGGAAGAATATTGAAAGCACATACCTAAAGCAGAAATGCATATTCCCTTTATAATCATAGAGCCAGGTTACAGTTTGTGAATTGATTATAGAATTAGACATGTGTGCACTTTCTTCTTTAATTTTAACCTGCTAAGTATCAGTGGTTTCACTCAAGGTAATATCCCTAAGGTGTCAGCAAGGATCTTTTCTTTATATATGAGGGTTGTGCATGCCAGGGGTCATCTTCTACTTAGTTTGCTCTGGTAGAACTTAAACCGCATCATGACACTGTTTTTCGCACAGGTTACAACAGTCATCAGGTAATTTAACATGCTGCTTGGCTATCGTCAGATGGGTCTGCTTTCTTTATACTCCTCTGATGCCTGACTGTAATGAAAGTGAAAGAATTAATGAGGACAGTTCTCTGTTTCTAATTGCTTCTCCCAGTGCATAGACAGGCCCTCCCAGCAAGCCTACCAAGTGCTGTTTAGCAGTGATTATTCAGTGGTGATTGTTTTTAAACAAAGCCTGCTTTCCCACCCACCCAAAGGATAGCTACTTTTGAAGTACAGGTTTGATGTCTGAATGTGATGTGTATGAAGGAAATAATATCCATAATAGTGTGGCTTGTTTGCTCTACACATCATTAAGTGTATAGAATTTAATGTTTTAGTTTGCTAACTCTTGATTAAGGGCTTTGGTAGTCTATTAGGTCTCATTGAAATAATCCAGATACATTTCTTCTTATTGCTTTAAGACTCAGACAGTACCCTACTCAGCTGTTTAACTTATTGTTTAACATTCATTATTTAAATGTCTCCTGCTTTCACTCTGGCTCTACTTTTTTCCACACAGAAAGGCAGACAGACTATAATGCATGTGATAGAAATTATAATCACAGCAATTAATTAAAACCTACCCTTCTCAAACACATTCACTACTCTTTCTCAGCAAGCCACATTAATAATTGGCAATGATCATATGCATGTTGCTTTGCTTTTACACATAGCTGGGTTCCCCACACAGCCGTACAAATAAGACACATTTTGCAAATCCTCATGAAGTGAAGTAAATAATGATCTATGCAATATATATTTCATCCTTTTGCTGTCAATCGCATACAATGTCCCTTCTTGAGTACCTATTTTAATGCTGATTTAAAAAGGATCATGTGTGCCCTTTAGCTTCTCATGCATTCTACGTTTTCCATCAGTCACTTTATATGCACTTGTCTTATGTGTGATGATTATAGAAGTGAATGAAATAATGGTGATAAGGCTGTACTCTTGTGTGATGTTTCCATCCACAAACTCAGCTTCTGCCTCAAAAGTCATGTCAACAGTCTTTAAACAGTGACCAATTCAGTGTCTTTTGCTTTCATATACAACCTGCCTAGCTGTTTCCGAGCCCTGTCACTGGCCCCTTGGACATCTGAATCAATAAAGCATGGGAGAATTAATGTCCAAAATAATGTATGTTAATGTGCTGCTTTCATTCACAAGCACATCCCTTTCTTGAAAACCAAATCAACATTTAACAGTAGTTCCATAATGCCCATTAGCTTCTAAACAAAGTCTCCCCTGTCACTGTTTAAGATATAAGACACCCATTCTGTCTGGTTTCCCTTCAGGTGACTGAGTGTGGTTCAAGTAAAAGAATTAATGGTTCTGGTGATACATTTAACTCTCTGGCCTCATGCAGCACAATTACTCCGTGTCTCAGTAAGCTGCATCAATGCTACTTTAACGGAGTCAAATAATGTCCTTTGTTTTTTTACCATCTGCTTCCCCACTTCTATCACAGAGATTTTAGCCAACAAGTCTGATGTGTGAATGTGATCAGAGTCAAGACTGGAGCCCTTATCTTTATTGTTGATTTATAGTCAAATAAACAGTGATCACTGTCTTTGCAATGAGATTGGATGGTCTCAGTAATGCATTTTACTGTTTAAATCATAGAGTAGCTGCTTCTGAACTGCTCATACATGAATTTTCATCATGTAGGAAGAAAAAGAGACACAATTTTAATACAGTATAACATATAACATATTTTCCAGTCAGATTTTTATTTACTTTTAAACAGAGGCTAAGGTAATTATTTTTGTTTGTACCGATAATGTACTTAGAAATACTTATCTATAAACTATGCCATAAACTATGCCAAAGGTGAGAAAGTGTAATTTTTTGCTTTACTTTTAACCCGTATTTTAATTAAAAGATAAAAAAAAGAAAAGATATACTATAGTGGGGCCTACATGTCAGTGGGCACCAAGATAATTTCTTAGTTGTCACCCATTGTAAGGTGGCTAGAGATATTCTTTGTAGAGAAAATAAGGAATAAGATTCTTAAACTCTAGTATTCATTACTACCAGCTAAAGTACTGGAGTATCTGAATCAAGAACTTCCTGTATTGCTGGTATTAGCATGGGGCAAGGAATGAATGTATGCCTATTTGCTCAAAGAAAAACAATGCATCACAATAAAATACAAAGTTGCATTCTACTAAGTCATGCTCAATGATATTGTTATTTCACAAACCATAGGAGGTATAGTATAACATCCAGATTAATGTCACAAAAGTATGCAGTATAGCAGGATCCTGTGGTCCAAGCTGCCTCCTAGAGTCCTTCTCTTTCTCTCTCTTACAGGACATAGTGCCTTTTCCCTCTATATAAATGGGAATAGCAGTAGTGATGATAGATCGCTTTTGTTCTCAGTCTTTCCATTTTTCACATTTGTTTAGCTATCTGTCCTTATTTTTCTGGGTCTGTGCATGCATATATAGTTTTTTTTATTAGAAAATACCTTATTAACATTTTTATAAAAAAAAGCAGTAAATTGGATCTACTGCTATAAAGTTTAAAACTACTAAATCAAACAGGGTCCATAAGAGAGATGCACCAAAACAGGATTAACTGTATACAATGTTTACAATAATAATTAAGTACTTCAATTGTAAGAAGATGCAATATTAAAAAGTTCAACAAGAAGAATGGAGATATAATAAAATAATGAATTACAAAATGAAATCTAATGCCTTCATGCAACTTTAAAGCCAAGAATCTCTTTGGTAGTTCACCTTAGGCAGGACTTCAATACATTTACAGTAACCAAGAGCAAGGAATCTAAAGCTTAGCCAATTTAGTCTTAATCTCCAGACAATCTTTTGTTATATAAAATGTCATAAGCATAAAAACAGTCATCAAGGTTTTCAAAACAATAGGGTCTAACTTTTTGGTGGAATATGGAGCAGTGCAAATTGCCATGTTAATGTTAAATCCTTAATAGTGGCATTATTGACTTTTTTGTTGGAGAATAGATGATGATTGATGTGAATACTTTCTTCCCCAAGATATGTGCAACAGATCAGCTTCACTATCATTATAAGCATGACATTTAGGGGAAATGTCCGAGCAGAACCTTGCCTTTTTAGAAGGAGTAGAATAAGAATTATTCATTATCATGAACCAAGTAAAGTTTCTTTAAAGGAATATGTTTTAAGTTGATCTGAATTAAACTTGGTTTATTAATTTCACTATTAATTAATTCCACTTGGGTTCAATATACATAGATAAGATAAAATTCCTTGATTTTTTAGTTAATACTCAACTTTTAAGAACTGGATGTGGTTTTATTATTTGTTAGTACTTACCAAGGATTCTTTGAAAGGCTATATACCCCTTTATAATGAACGCTAAATTTAAATTTATATTGAACTATATAAACAATTTGATTAATTAAAGATGTGTAGCATCTAGGGAGATTTAATTGTGTCTTAATCTGTTCTGTTGGAAAAGGTGAGCTTGAGTAAAAATCCAGAAACATTTTATTTATTATAAGCAAGTAATCGATCAGATCTAGCATTCTGTTATTCAGTATAAAGATAGGATTTAAGTGTAATGTTGGAATAATAACAAAACATCCACTAGGTTTAGTATTTTAATTAATTTGTTAAAGTTTATAATAAGATTTAGTAAAAAAAAAATCATGCACTCCCAACTTCTCAACATCTAAACCCAGAGGAAGGGAAGATCATGCTGATTACAGGTATACTTTTATTTTGTTGGACCAGATTCTGATCCAAGCTAAATCCCAACTATTCTTCATATATTTGAAGATCATAATTTTCAATATTCTGCTAGAGTTTATAATTAGGTAGTATAATTGAAAGTCAGGTTGGTTTAATCCCCCTTGTAGTTTTATATGGACTGATTTGGGTGCCCAAACAAAAGGAGCCAAAGTGTCTATAATAGCATAAAAATGGGGAATTTTATGGCAAGTAGAGTACATAAAAAATACAATCGTGGACAAAAACTTCTGACTTCGGTAGTAGCTACTCTAGATAAAAAACAGAAGCTTAAAGTAGTCCTTCTGTTAATGTCTTGGTTTATATGGGACCACATATTTAGAATATTTGAGTTGTAGGTTAGAGATGGATCACAATGAAAATTAATGTTTATATATTTTATGGAATAATAGCCAAATTTAATTTATTAGTAAATTTATATGGCTATGGGATTTGTTAAGGGGAATAAAATTATTTTTGGAGGTTTAATTTAACATTAAAATACTCAGAAAAATAGGCTGATATAATTAAATGATTAGATGTTTTGGCTATCTGTAGAAGGACAGTGGAAGTAAATATTGAGATTATCTGAAAGGCTGTTAAGATGAAATTTGATTTAAAATCTTAAGAGAAGTTATAATAAGTATATTGAGTATGTATAATAAACAAAGGTTCAATTTATAAGTTAAAAAGGTACAGTAAGAGAGGGCAACCCTGTCTAACCCCACTTCTAATATAAGTAGGTTGGGAGTAGACATTATTGATATAGAGTCTAGTGGAATAGTTCTTGTAAAGTGCTTGAATATAATTTATAAATTCAGAAGGAATGCCAAGTTTAGCCATGACTGAGAAAAGAAAGTTGGGATCAGTTCTATGAATTGCTTTGGATACATCTATTACCAAGACATAAGAGGCATATTTGCTATTATAGTTAAGCTTTTGTAAGGTTACTAGAATTATGATATAGTCATTCACTTGTCTATTCTTTAGAATATCAGACTGAAAAGAGAAACTAATGATGGAAGTATAGCTTTTAGTCAATTAGCCAGTATGGCAACATATATTTAAGGTCAACATTAATTAAGGCAGTAGGTCAATAGTTTGAGGGATCTATAGGCTCCATATCTTGTTTGGGGATAAGAATAGTTTTTGATTTATTAAGGTTAAATTCAGGAATATTGCTTATACTATTATGATTAAATAGTATTAGTAAGATTTTACAAAGCGTGTTAGAAAAAAAAGTATAAAAAAAAAACATGAACCCCCATCAGGGCTTGGTGCCTTTTTATTTTTAAGTTGTTTAATAGTAGAAAAGATTTCAGACACTGTAAAAGGTGTGACAAGAAAATCTTAATGTTCAGGGATTATATTAGGAAAAGATGTGTGATTTAGATAATAGATTATAGATTAAATAATAGATTAAATCTGTGTTGGATTGTGTATCATTGGAAAAATTATATACTTGAGAGAAAAGTTTAGTATTTTTTAGAATATCATCCAGAGGATTAATAATAAATCCATTATGAAATAATTCTATACTCTTAAGGGAGTGAATTTTTATAATTTTGGCAAATAATCTGGATAGCAATAGTGCAGATTTCATGTAAAGGACTAAAGTCTTACATCTGTAATTCAAAAATTGCTTATATAGGGCAATTAGGTTGTTTTGAACCTTTTTTATTTCTATTGCTAGCTCACTATTGTTGACTATACTATTCTTGACTATAGTTTGTTGGGATTGAAGTTTAGAAAGTTCAACTTTAGGATCTTTTAGGATCTTTTTCTTTTTCTTTTAAAAATGTTTTATAGTGAGCAGCATTGGCAATTAAGATACTCCTTAACTGAGTTTTTAATGCTGCCCATTGTCATTGTCAAATAAGATTTTTTTCTTTATTAATACTTTTAAGGAAGCTTTTAAGGATGGGATAAATTTCCTCTCTGATATCTTCTTTATACAAGAGTGATGAGTTTAGAGTCCATGAATAAGAGAAGTGTGTGTTCTTCAGGGTTGGATTATTATGAAGAGTTAGAGAAATTTTAGAGTGGTAAAAAAAATCTATGTTCAGTAAAACAATATATTACAGCATTAGTTTGTCAGAAATCAAAAAGAAATGAATTCTAGACCATTATTTATGTCTAGCTGGAAATAATGTATAGCTTCTATATATTTTTTTATTATTAAAATTGTAAAAGGGTCTGATAGATCCAAATCTAGTGCAAGGTTTAGTATGATGTTATGGTTTAGGTTGCTAGAGCAATCTTTGACAAGCTCGAGTACTTCATTTCAGTTGCCTGCAATGATAAAATAAAGAGTTTGTGTAAATTCATTAAGTAGATTGTAGATTTTGACAATAAACTCAACCTAGTCCTCCCATGCCATGTACAGGTTTAGGAAAAAAATACTGATTTTTAAAATTGTGATGTTTTGTTGTAAAATAGCTCCATCTGCCTTCAGGGCCCAAATTGAAAGTGTTTCCCCTCCCCAAAAGCTGATTTTATAAAAATAGCACCCCTACCTTGTTCCTAGGAATTCCTGATGCAATATATCTTTTTAATCTTCCTTTTCTTCTTTTAGTGAGAAGTCCCATTGTTTTGGTTTCAAATTTTTTAAGGAAGATAAGATGAACTTCAGACTTATAGAAAATATGGACTTGAAGTCTCCTTTTTTACAACTTATAGACCATTCACATTCAGAGAATCTATAATCCAGGGCTGTGTCATTCAAATAATAGATTTTGATTTAAAATAGATTAGTATAAATTTTTAGTGGATAGCACATAAAAAAGATACTTAGTATTTAGAAATTTAAGAATGTTTAAATATATCCAATTAGAGCTAAAGTTAAATGAAATTAGGCCTCCTATAATATCCATTAATAAGTTTAGCTTAATAGATTTAGTTAGCTGTAAGTTATTATGACTGCTTAAGATATCAATCCTGCTTGCCTTAAATGGTAAGTTATACTGACAAAAATGATAGGGCACTGTTTCACCCATCCCACAGAGCCTAACCCCTAAAAACCTAAATGGAGACGAGACAAACATTGAACTGTGCTTGAGAAATAGCTATTGTTCAAAATGTAGCATGTTGCACAGTATTTTAAGTACAAATATAAGGAAGATGTGACCAAACAGACCTCTAAATAGTTTTTATAACGAGAATGTGTCCAAACAGACCTCTGAATAGAATCTGCTACCACATCTATCCAGGCAAATCTGGGTATACTTGTGACTGCAAAAAAGCAATTGATGTTTACCAGAGCTAATTTCAGACAACTGATCAACTGGAGTGGTGTAACCTGAATCTGATAAACAAGGCACAAAACCACAGACAAAAGATCAGGGCTCACCTGTCTACCACTTTCCACTTCCATCTTAAAAGCATACCATTTCCAAGTTATGAGGAAAAACAAAGTGATAGGGATCTTTATTTAGTTTGCACTGAACATTAATTGGCCTGAAATGTCCAGTCATATGCTGAAGATTGATTTAATGTTTAAGAAGTACTATCTCAGGAGGCAGCAAATCCATGTCAGGATCTAGACCACCACAAACACAACATTCAATAGACCAAAAGAAAAGAAAGCAATTTGAAATATGTCTTAACCACAGCAGCTTATTTATATGCTGACAGACTGACGTTTGAAGTTCGAATTAGCCCATAACTAACTAAGATGGGAGCCGAATATAAAAAAAAATTTTAAAAAGAGTTTGAGCTTTGTCTAGGTCAGTAGCTGAGTACTTCTTGCCAGTTACCAAAAAGCTTAGTTTATCAAGGTAAAACATTTGGAACCATTGATTAGTCTTGATTGGATAGCAATAGTAAGGAAAGAGTGTCTGTCTGGAAAGTTGTATTTGCTATTGTAAATCAAAAGCAAACATTACCTTCTGTCCATTCCATAATACGTTGGGCTTACCATGGAAGCCGAGATGATATCCTTATGGTCTTGATAGTTTAATGGTTTTATACAAAATTGTCTCGGAGTTTGTTTTGCAATCTTCAAAAACAGGGCTATTATCTCTTTCTATGGTAATGGACCCATCATGCTATTTCAGGCCCAGGATTAAGTTGAAAATGTTTTGTACAGTCGTCATTAAATCTTGCTTCTCAATTTTTTCAGGGACTCTTTTTATTAGCAGATTATTTCTTCTACTGTGTGATTCTAAATTGAGTAGTTTCTCCTGTATTTTGATGATTTCCTGATTGCTTGAGTTAAGAGTGTATATTGATCTCCGGTATTTTATCTTTGCAAGTCACAGTATGACTGTACAAACAATCTAGGCATTTAGATATATCAGTAAGAGATAAAGTAATTGTTGATAGTTGTTCTGATAGATTTTTAATTGCATGATAAATGGGTTGTAAGGTATTTTTAAGCTGATCCATCTCAAATGACTGTTCTGCTTTAGTCCTGGTTGATGGTATTTTTTTATCTTCTTTATTAGTTGGTTTATATTGTTTGAATGATATGTATTTTCCTGTGGTGTTTATTGCAGAGGATTTTACCTTGGAAGCTTTGGTTTCCATATTATCCAATTCTTATGAGATATTATCATAACAGACAGCTTTGCAATTAGTAAAAAAAAGATAGATTTATTTGAAGGTAAGCAGATAGTTATAAATCATAGCTTCCAATAAATGTTTGGCATTAAAATCGCAGGTATTTGGTTAATTATGCCAGCAAGGACAATAATGGAAGCAACTATGGCAACAAAGCAGCCACAAGTCTGTGCGGCAAGTTAACTCCTTCAGACTTGATCAGAAAGTAGGTCAGGTAAACAGGTGCAGGTTTACATAATAGTTAAACAATGAATTATTGCCTGTTGATTTGATTGACTTAACTGTTACACAATGAATCAAAACCACGGGGTAGGTACCATCTTAATCTCACATTTGATTGGAATAAAGGCTCCAGCCATTTACACACCCAAGCACCTTGATTAGTTACCTGCCACTGACACTCCCATACATTTGGCAATAAAAACCCTGTGTTCAACACTGTTATTTCACAAACACTAAGTAATGTTTGGATGCTATCATTAAGGTCTTCATGAACTGAAGTGCGTCTGCCAAATTTTATTGGCTGGAGAGAGTCTTCTTGATGCCATCTAAACCCCTGGCTTCAGACGGCCTGATATGTGCCACCCACATGCTGCTTGTTTATTTTGCTCATACCTGAACTGAGGATTAAGGTTTCTGTTTGTTTTGCTTATACCTGAACTAATATGTAAGGAGCTCATTCCACCTAATTACTTGAGTGCATGCATATGCTGATTTTGCTTGTAGAATTTTTCTGGTTCCTTTGCTGTATTTTTTAACTAATCAAATATTTTGAAACGTGATTTGCACAAGGTATCTATATAGGGGTATTTGTTTTGAGTTGGACAATTGAGGCAAAAGGGAGATTGGCTTTTTGAACCCATGCTTTGGCTCTTTCTCTTAGCTTCATGATCTGGGCACTGGGATTTGGTACAGCAAGTTACCCATAGGAAACTTCTAGATGCTGGAAGAGAGAACTCATACTCCGGCATGATGAGCACATCTTCTTATATAGAACATGGATGCCCCTTTATTATAGGCTGCACATTTCAGTATACTATAGGTAGACGTTATTGTTCTGTAGAGTAAACATATAATTTAATTTTGCAGAAGGTATAAATGGAGACTCTACACAACAAACATCATAACTAACATCACAAAATGTGGAAAGGCTCAGTCTCTATAGCTAAAGTTCAAAACATTAGTGATTCCAATTAAGGAGCCAAATCACTAACGATAAAACTGTTGGTTAAAAGGAGGTGATAGAAGCTCACTGTTTCACTGTTAATTAGTTTTGGTAAAGGATTCCATGTCTCACTTAATGTAGTTGTCTTATCCCCCATTCTTCCTGATACTTAAATATACTAAAGTATTTTTGAAAAAATTAATATCCAAAATACCACAGTCTCAATATTTAAACAAAAAAGAGAAAATAGCACACTGGATATGGCACATTAAAATTTTGATTATAACTGACTGTAAGACCTGCAGCCAGTTGAGAAGAGGTCATCTAAAATAGGAATATATTTTGTATGTTGAATGGTGTTAGGGGTCAACTCTTGGAAATAAGTACTAAGTGACAAGAAGTGAATGGAGGACCCTATGTACCAGCATTTTTGTATATTAACTGTAAGAGTGTACTGTTTGGTGACATTATGCAAACTCAGACTAACTTTGCATTTTCTCAACATGGCCAGCTACATTGGTATTACATTTTTTTTTATTCTGTTATCAGCCTTTGCATTACTATGAAACTTGATCAAGTCACAAAACTGTGCTATAACATAACTGGAATTAAAATAAAGAACGAAAAACACCACACCACAGCTGAAAAATACTGAATAAAATCTTTAATGAATGGTAAGCGCTTTCACACTAATTTGTGCTTCATCAGACCATACAAATGTTAAAAACCATTGCACTTAAATATCAAGCATATCTAAAAAATAGCCAATAGAAAGCAGCAAACAATTAATGAATACGATGCTACATCACAGTTGCATGCACCCTGGCCATATCTTCAGGAATATTGTTAAGGGCCAGGGCATGCGTGTTTCCCACCTGAATAATAGAGATGAATTGTTTTTCAGTGATACAGCTAGGTTAAGTGATGAGTTCTTACATAGAGGATATAAGAGATCTGAAATTAATATGGCATTTAATGAGAGCATTGGCCATAGGAATGGTAGGGCTCGACCTTTTTACTCTGATGAACCTAACCATGTGAATACTGACTGTAGTGGAGTTAGCAATCTGCGTAATCACAATGATGTTTCTGTTTCTTTGTACTACATGAATGATGTGAGTACTATTTTAAATGTTATTAGAGACAATTTGTCCATCCTGCAATTGGATGCAGCTTTGAAAAATGTGGTAGGGGCTAAACCTAGCTTTATTATTAAAAACAAGAAAAGCCTTAAGTGACAGCTATGCTATAAAAATAGATGTCAGGAAGTTTCAAGTCTTGATAATAATCAACAAACTGGAACTACGAGATGTATGAGTTGTCGCTCTTGTGATTTTTAGACATTAGTGATAGTTTTGTCCATCCCGCAACTGGCAAAGAGTTTGTATTTAAAGTACAGGCTAATTGTAGGAGTAGGGACCTTATTTATTTAGCAAATTGCAGACTTTGCTGCTGCTTTTATATAGGGAAGACCAATCGGTCCCTTATGGAGCGGATAAGGGAACATCAGTACAGTATCAGTAGGCAGGATACACATAATGCTTTGGCTAAGCATTGTGTGAATATAGTCCTGCTCATTCATTTGGGTTCAGAGTTGAGATAGTCAGAGGTAGTGTACGTGGTGGTGATCTAAGAACCTATACGGAGGGACGTGAACTTGATTGGATCATTCGCCTACAAGCTGAGAGATTACCCAGTATTAATGGTAGGACTTCCATTAAACCAGTGTTAAAAGAGCAAAAGCTCTTTAAGTGAAAAGTATGTGATTTGTCATTAATTGTTTGCTCCTTTTTATTGGCTATTTTTTAGATATGCTTGATATTTAAGTGCAATGGTTTTTAACATTTGTATGGTCTGATAAAGCATGAATTAATGGGAAAGCACTTACCGTTCATTAAAGAAGATTTTATTCAGTATTTTTTAGCTGTGGTGTGGTGTTTTTCATTCTTTATTTGGATTTGTGTTAGCTGGTTATCACCACTTTTTCTTGGGAGTGTTGTTTTTCTGGTTTATAACTGGAATTAAGCAACAGTGTTTATTTAAGCTTAGAAAATGTGAACACTGGTTGGACAAAACAATAGGTGTCCTCACAGAAAATGCTGTATTACCTATAAAAGTTAGATCTGCCAAAACAAAAAATATATATACATCTGCCAATTTCAGAGCTGTTAACTCATAAAATTAAAAAAAAGCACTTACTGTACTAAAGAAATTTTGCCAGTCGTCAAATTACTATTAACAAAACTCCTTACCACATCATAGCAAACTACAGAACGCCCTCTATGTTGCCCTTGGACTATATCTCTTACCTAACCAGTATAGAGTCCTTATATATTAAGCCAAAAACTATTCTCCTAGGAGATTTCAGATACCCCTCCATTACCTGAGACTTATCAGATATGTACGCCCACAGATTTCTACACTTCATCAATAAAAAATCCCTAGGTCAGTTAGTGCACACCCCAGCCATCATCACCGATCCTCTTTTATCCATTTTATACATGGAGTCAGGATGTTGTGTCAGTGTTTGCCATCTCTCTCTCTCTCTCTCTCTCTCTATTCAATACCACTCTCCTGCCTTCTTTGACACTTGTGCCTGAGTGTTGCAGGTCTTCTCTCAAATAGTCCATCCACCTCTTTGTTGGACACCCTCGCTTCTTCTTATCTTCTTCCTGTCTGTCCCAAATCTTCATCACCAGATTGTCTTCTGCTTTCCTACACATGTGCCCAAACCATTGTAATTTGTTCTCTTTGACCTTTTCTGCAATTGGAGCTACTTTGGCTTCAGCTCTTATGTCTGCATTTCTTTTTCTGTTCCACAGTGTGAATACTACTACCTATCTCAGGCACTTCCTCTCCATTCTCTCTAGCCTCTCCAGCTGCTGTGCCTCTACTGTCCAGGTTTCTGTACCATACAGTAATACACCTTACTTTTCAGCTTCGTTGACATTTTCTGTCATAAACTACGCCTGCCATTCTTTGCCAATTGGCTGCAGCCCCTCTGATTCTAGCTTTGACCTCCTCAGGCAGACTTCCCTTTTCTTCAACCACCCCTCCTAGATACTTGAAGCTTTTAACCTGTTCCATTATTTTCTCTTCTATCCCAATTCTCAGCTTCTTCTGATTTCCCCAATTTGCTGCCATTACAAATGTCTTATCTCATCCCATGTGCCTTCAGTTTTGTATTCCATTCTCCCAACCTTTGCTGAAGTTCTTTCTCAGAGCTTGCCTGTAATGCCACTTTATTGATCTGTCCCCTCCAACCTGTTTGCTAATGTAGTCCATCACCAGTATGAACAGCAGTGAGCTCAGAGACGAACTCTGATTCACATCCATTCCTACTGGAAATCCCTCACTAAACACTGACTTACTGCATCCCTGTACATAGCTTGCACTAATTCTACCAATGTTTCTGGTGCATCGAACCACTATAGAACTGCCCAAATCAGTTTTCTTGGGACCTGTCATATGCTTTCTCCAAGTCTTGGAATGCCAAGTTGGCCTCCTTCCTCATTTCTATCTTCTTCTCAACTATCTGTTTCACTGCAAACATCAGGTCAGTTGTGCTACATCCTTATCTGAATCTAAAATACTCATCTCCCATCTTACTTTCTCTTTCTACTACTCTGTGTATTCGTTTATCAATGACTTTCTCCAGAACTTTCATATGATGTTACAGGAATTTGATATCTCTGTACTGCCCACAGTTGGGAATGTCCCCTTTGTTCTTGAGCACTGGCACTAGAATGCTTATTCTCCAGTCATCTGGGATATGCCTCTTTCTCTACACTGCTATGAGTACTCTCAGAGGCAGTTTCTCCTATATTGCATCCAGCATCTTTATCATATCTGCTGTGACCTCATCTGAGTCTGCTGCTTTCCCCTGACTTCATTTTCCTTAGTGCTGTTCTTACTTCTATGGTAGGCTCCTCCTCTTCTCTCATCATAGACTGTGTCTGTGGCAGTACCGTTTCTGTAGGATTCTCTTCATTCATGAGCTGTTGGAAGAATGTCTTCCATCTGTTGTTAATTCCTTTAATGTCCTGTGGATTGGTGAACAGGTTGTTGGCATTCCTTATGAAGGGTGTCTGACTATCTTCTTTATATTTCTGTCTTTGCCTTGCAACCTGATAAACTTTCTTTGTGCCATCTATTCATTGACTTTCCAGAAGATGGTAGAGTGCCTCTGATGCTTTGTTCTTTGTTACTGAAATTCCTTTCTTAGCCTTTCTGTTAGCCAACCAGTATTCCTTCCTAGCCAGGTCCATCTTTTCTATCTACCTCTTTTTCCTGCATGCCTTATTTCTTTTAATGACTTCCTGGATTTCTGCATTCCACCACCAGCTTTCCTTATGCACCTTATTTCCATACCTGGCTCAACCATATATCTGTTCTATAGTCCTCACACATACTTTTATGAGGCACTTCCATTCTTATTCTTCAACTCCACCTATTTCCTATTCTTCTTCTTGAGTTGTTAGACCCTGAATAATTAATTGAACTGTTGTGCTTTCTCTCCAGTCAACTTCCAGGCCTTTAGCATGGTTTCTGTTGTCCTTAGAGCCTTTTCTGACCATTGCTTGCAGCTGATCATGGTAAGCAGTGGCTTTATGCTGTGGGCCAGTTGTTTCACTGGGGATGTCTTTGCAATCACTGATTCTGCCCCAATACCCTTTCTTTACTAGAAGGAATTCTACCTGAGTTTCATGTTGGCCACTCTTGTATGTGATCCTGTGACTGTGCCTCTTTCTGAACCATGTGTTAGCTACTGTCAAGAGATTTTGCAGACAGAAATCTATAACGGCCTCTCCTTCTTTGTTTCTGTTGCCTCACACAAGTGGACCTAGGCAGTCCTTATATCCTGTTCTATCCATCCTGATATGTGCATTCAAGTAATCCATTAACAACACCAATTCATGTTGTCCTGTTCTATCTAGGTTATCCAGGAACTGTTGTCTGAATGCGTGGATTTCCTTACTATGAAAGCCCTGCTGTGGAGCAAAGGCTGAAATTATGAATACTATCCTATCATTAGGATGGAGTCTGATTACCATGCATTTATCACTAATTCTGATGACATCCCTCACTGTCTTCTGAAGATTTTCCTTTAGCACAGTCCCCACAACATTTCTAGCCTGTCCTTACACCTTTGTTTTCCAGATACATTGGATATCCAGCTTCCTCTTTACCATCATGCAATCTATTTCCAAACTCTGTCCTGTCGGTGAACCTACATTGAGTGTAGCAATTCTTTGTTCGTGTATGGCAGGTTCATTGGTTTTATGTCCAGTTTTGGCTCAACAAAGTTATCCCAGGTAATCCAAGCTGGGCAACTGGGCACCAGCTTTAAATAACAGTGAATACTCATATGAACGAATGTTGATTTCAATGGAGTTTTTGATTTCAACATGTTCCAAGGGATCATGATGCAGTGGGGTAAGGGAATTTGCCCTTACTCGCTGTTGAGCAATCTAAACCAGGGGTAATAAAATACTGGATTTGGTGTGCGTGTGTTTCTGTGTGTGTGTGTGTGTGTGTGTGTGTGTGTGTGTGTGTGTGTGTGTGTGTGTGTGTGTGTGTGTGTGTGTGTGTGTGTGTGTGTGTGTGTGTGTGTGTGTGTGTGTGTGCGTGTGTGTGTGTGTGTGTGTGTGTGTGTGTGTGTGTGTGTGTGTGTGTGTGTGTGTGTGTGTGTGTGTGTGTGTGTGTGTGTGTGAGGTTAGATATAGCTATATTTATATGGGTGCGGTGCACTTTAAAATAAAATGTTGATTGTAAACTGTGAATGGTGTGAGTCATGGCATCGGAGCATGCAACTAAAGAAAAAAAAGTTTTTAAGCAGGAAAGCCACCGGCCCATGTATTTAGCTGTGCCCCTCACATGGTCTACTAATTATATATTCTAACTCTAAGATCACATAATATGAGGGAAAGTTATAATCCTGAACCCTGGTAAAGAAGTGATATCACACAGATATCGATCAGCTGTTTCGTCAACCAAACTGTGTCAACAAAACAGCTCTACCAACTATAGAAGACTACAAGGACCATGGTTATACATTTACCGCCATACAGGGGAGTGGTTCTAACTTTAAACTTAAATGTAAACGAGTGACAAATAAGTTCAGCATGTGAGTCATAAGGACTTACTGAGTCATCTATGATGGACTGAGTCAAAGCAGTTCCAGAAGTCGTTCTAGCAGTGCCACATCCATTCACACTCCCTTATCATTTTACCTAGTAATTGAACTGTAGAAGAGTAGGTTGACAATTCTTC
>NC_056725.1:1991434666-1991527166 GCF_019279795.1 Protopterus annectens
GATAGGTGGTGGTAGTTCTAGGACTGGGCTAGTGGGTGTTAGGGTACTTGCCATGTTATATTAAGCATTGGCAAGTAGGTCACAAGTTACTAGCGTATGAACACTTGTAGTAGACCCCTGTTTCTTACATGCTGTCTAAATGACAATACAGAATTCTCATTTTAAACTTTATAGCAGAGGTGAATTTTTGAAATCATTTCTTAAAAATATGAAATTGCATTGTGTATTCTGCTTTGCTCACTACCAAAGTGGTTAAAACTCAAGACCACTCAAAATCTTTTTCCTTTTGTTATGACATTGTGATTCATATTCTGTGAAACATCAGCGGACACAGTTTTATATCTGGGCTACATTTACATTTATTTACTTACTTACTTATTTATTATTAAGTTTGCTATCAAATACTAGCATAAGTTTCATCAATTTCAGCTTGTCGATATAATTTGTCTTTTGGTTTCTCAAGAAAATATATAACTAAAGGTAATTTTATATAATGTTTGAAAATTCTAGCCAGATAATGTTTATTCATCTCTCTCATTTTTTCTGATTTCTGGTACTCTGTCCCTGACTGTTTTTGAAGTCTTTTGCATTAAAATATAATAAAAATGCCCATCAACATTGTGTTAGAGTCTTCTGCATAGTAGACAAACTAGTACACCTGAAGCTGTGCCTCAACATCCTTGCTTTCTTTTCTGTTTCATAAACTTATTACCTTATTTCAGTCTGGTATATGTTGTTTGTCTTTTTGGCTTTTCCTGGTTAGGGGTTGCCACAGCAGAACTCTGCTCTGCTAATGATTGGCACTAGATTTTTATGGTGTCAAGTTGCCAGCCCGACGCCCAACCTACAGCAAAGGGACACCCATTCATGCATGTCTTTTGGAGGGCACTCGCCCACGGGGAGGACATGCAGAATCCACACAGAAGGCACTCCAGCCGTGAATCGAACAGAAGAACCTCTTGCTGTGAGGCAACAACACTACCGCTGTACCACCACAGTTCTGCTATATTTCTAGTGCTCTATGAACCAACACTACAGCCTGTTGCTGGCACCAATATTTATTTTGTTTCATAATCTGTCACTACATGATAAATATGGAAAATATTTAATGCTTCATGATATGGTGTGGGCATGTTCCTGAAACTGTTGTTTTGTTAATCTATGAATTCTTGATATCAAATTTATAGCAAATTCGTGTAGTTTCTGTAAATAAGAATGTGCATTGTTTTATGCAATATTTACACAATGCATATCTTTAAATCATGCTTTTCTCATGTTCAAACACAACTTTTTACAATTACAAAATTATAATGAAAAAAGAAAAATATAAATGACTGAATAATGACTCTAAGAGAAGATAGATTCTGACAGTAGTTAAGCACTCCTACAGGAGCTAATGAGATTTGGTTTAATCTCACTTATGTCATTTGTAGTTTGTGAAGCCCTTCAAAGTTTGGATGCCTTCTCTGAGCTGTAGTCAGACCGGTTATTAAAAGAGCAAAAAAGGTAATTCACTGAAACAAGCAATGTATCTTTGCTAATCTATAATGTGTACACACGTTAAAGATGCCTGTAAGGTGTTCCATGTGCAAAACCATGGATAAAAACAACATTTTAATCTATTTTTCTGAAATTTGAAAGAACACGTCTGCCTCCAAGCATATCAGCTAATTGCAACAGCAGGGATGGGACAGCAGACCTTTCATAATGGAGTGAAGGATTCCCAAGATTAATTGATTATTCAAGCACTAATTGCTTATCTCACCACTGACCTGGAACAAACCCACAAAGCTGGATCCAAAAAAGTTTGCAGCTATCTTCTTTACTGTAGGGTAGTAAAAAGGAAATCTGAGATCACCTGTGTACAAGTGTTGCTACCAAACAGTGCAATAATGCAGAGAATGTCCAAAGAAGAATGGGAGTTCTGAACGAAAGGTTAATAAAGGTTTGTAGTAGAAGTTATTTTTTTAAGCATAGCTAAAATGCCTTAAGACATGGCAAGTAATATTTATTTGTTGCTATAGATAACAATCTTTAGAAAAAGAAAAGAAAAACTACACTCACTGAAAAAAAATAGTTTGCTGCCATATTTACTCTAAGCATACATGTCTTTTTCTTTCTCAATATGTAACTGCAGCTGCCTTGATTACATTGTAGCGTGACATTGAGAGAATTGGGTTTGTTTTGGTTTAAGTACACATGTGCTCTTTTAAAATAGCTGGTCAGGTCATGTGTTATTTTTTTTTAATTCATGGATGACTCAGAAGCAATGTCTTTTAAGTGACTTGCTTTGATTCATGTAGTCTTGGAAATGGAAGATTGCAGACTGTAACCCAGCACTACAGGGTGAAGCTCTCTAAAATTACAGTTTTATCTTTCAAACTAATTAAAGCAAGGGGTTGTACTCAGACCTGTCAATTGTCCAGAATTTAATGGAAAATTCCACTTTTGGGGGGCACAAAATAAGAGGATGTCACAAATTTCTGACTGGCCCTTTAATTTTTGATTTGTTTTACACTTTTCTTTGTACATTCACTCAATCAGTGATGTCATTATGCAACACCAATATGCCCTGCTGAATCATCAATGTGCAAGTATAAACACGATGACATCGAGTAGCAATGGTGTAACAAGTGAGCTGAGAAGGAACTGGGAATTTAAATAAAGTAACTCATTAATGCAGATAGTGTAAGCAAACACCAGGCACTTTGAGATATGATTTGCATGAGTGTGATGTAGACTACATGACCATGGTGTAAGGGCACACGCAACAGAAAGAGTGGGCTGAAATTTGAAATTGAACTGTCTTTGTCTGAAGTAAATTCCTGATGGAAGTAAGTGTGTGTCTAAGAACAAAAGAACAAAATTTCAGTAGTTCAGTTCAGGTGGTCAGGAAAGCCAGAAAAGAAAGGAGAAAAGACAACACTTAGGGTAGCAAAAAACAGCAGGTAGGAATCAGTAGATAAGACCCAGTATAAGAAGGAAAAAAGAATATGAAGGGACTGGGGAATAGCAAGGCAGAAATACCAGGCAGTTACAACACACACAGCCACAGCTAGGAAGACCGAATTGTCATTGTCTAGATCCACTTTGTAAGTGTAATCCAAATGACTGGGAAAAGTAAGCCAGACATATAGACTTAAATTTTATTAGACACACACACACACACACACACACACACACACACACACACACACACACACACACACACACAGTCAACAATATTCAGATGTATGGGCTGTGTTATTAAATGTTAATATGTTAATACATTGCAACACTACAGATTTATACAGTCTAAAAAGTGCAACTTTTTGTTTTATAGTCTGTTTACTGATGTTCTAAATATTACAGTTTATGAGGTGCAGATGCTGTTCAGAATATATGACAACTGGAGTATTATCCAATTAAATTAACAGGGCAGCAATGTGCTAATGGATCTGCTGAAAAAGGGTTAGTCACAACATTTATCTTATAGAAACTGAATATCTTTCATTTATTTTCATAATGTTATGCAATTATTTATTTTACATTTTTTTTATTTTACATTTGTTTAGAGGGAAAAGTCCAACTGGGCAGAGCTACCCGTTTTCAGCAGAGGCCCGGGGAAAAAGCTCCACACAGTAATACAAAAGAAAAAGAGTAAAACAGTAATATTTGTACCACACAATAATAATTGTACAAAGTTGTACACACAATACAACAATTTCAAGTGACAATAAGATTTGCACCACACAGTAGTAGCTGTTCGAAGTTATACATATAATAAGAAATAAAAAACTCAAGACTCTCCATACAGAAGTCATAAATACATAATAAATACATCAATAGTCACACACAGCAAATGTAAGAGTATCCAGAAGAAATTATGTTAATGCTCATTCTATCTGATATTAGAGGGGCTAGCGAATCTCTATGAGTTGTCTTTGAGATGGATGAGAAGAGGTGGGAGTAAAGATTTTACCCAGGGCTAGAGCAGGAATATATCCATGAGTTGGATAAGTAGGAGTTAATAAGGTTCTTAAATTTATGTTTGCTATCCAGTGTTTGAATATTTAGAGGAAGTATATTCCATGCTTTTTAAAACAGCACTAGAATAAAAGGAGTCCCCAGAACAATATTTACTTTCAGAAACCTCCACCAGTGATTTGTTGGTGCTTGTTAGTGGATGGTTGCTGGGATAGGGATTTAGTAGACCGTGTAGGACTGGGATCTTTTTGGGGTGATACAGGATTTGGTGGGCTATTGTAAGTTGGTTAAATGCTAGTAGAATTGGTAAGTCTAGCAAGGACAGTTATTTGAGGGATAGGTACAGATGGGATCTGTAGGATGAGTCAGTGGTATAGTTTGCTATTTTGTTGTAGCAGATAGTTAATTTGTTTAGGTCACCTTTGTTTAGGTTGATGAGCACTGGTGAGTCATAGAGTAGTGTGGAAAGTAGGTGGGTTCTTGCAATGGTGACTTTACTATTGGAGGTTGGGTAGTTTTTGTATCTATAGAGGGGACCTAATTTTTTGTGAATTTTTGTTGTGGTTTGAGCTACGTGTTTGCCAAATGTCATGTTCTGATCTAGGATTATTCCTAGTAGTTTTGTTTGTGTGACTGGTGTGATAGGGGTACTGTTGGATGAGGTTATTTTAAATAATGAGATTGGGTGAGTAGCTTTGGAGGTATGGAATAGCATTATTTTTTTTTTGGGGGGGGGGGTGTTGAGTATTAGTTGTGAGTCAGATAGCCAGTTTTCTATTGCTGTAAAGGATTCTTGGGTTATTTGATGTAGTAGTTGGAGTGAGGGGGGCAGAGCAGATTAGGGTAGAATCATTGCCATACTGGACCAGGTTGACATGGAGGGTAGCTTTATGGAGGTTGTTGTTGAATATGGTGAAGGGAAGGGGTCCAAGCATGGACTCTTGTGGAACACCTATGTTTACAGGGAGAAGGGGAGATAGGGGGGGTTTGGCCATTTTATGGCTTGTTGACGGTTTGAGAGATAATCTTTTGAACAATAATAGTGTGTAGTTGTGTAGTTTGAATACAGAGAGTACAGTTAGTAGTTTGGAATGAGATGCATATCGATTGCTTTGGAGAGATCCAAAAAGACAGTAGAGAACAGATTACCTTTGTTCCACTGTTGATTTACAGTGTTGATGAAGATGATAAAGGCAGTGGTGGTACTGTGATTGGGGTGGAATCCATGTTGTGTTATAGCGAGGAGATTATTAGTTAGTAAATAGTTTAATATTTGGGAATGTACGCATCTCTCGAGGATTTTTGACAGGGGGCAATTGGACGGTAGTTTGAGAGTTCAGTTGAATTGCCGCCTTTGTGTATTGGTATTATATGAGACATTTTTCAGAGGGCTGGAATATGTTGTTCAGAGATCAACCTGTTTATTAATATAGAGATGAGGTATGAGATGGCTTTGGCTGCAATTCTGAGGTATTTTTTTGGGAGTCTATCAGATGCAAGGGTAGTGGGTTTTAATTTTGTCAGATACTTATATATTGTGTTGGTTGGAACTGGTTGAAGGAAGTAGCAGTTTGGGTCAATTGTTGAGGTTTGGAGGTTTGGATAAGTTGTGGGAAAGCAGTTATTAGTCAGGTTTAGAATGGAGTTGGTAAAGCATTTGTTAAATTGAGTTGTGGTGTTGCTAGTGGAGGTGTCATTGTTTGGGAGTGGGGTACTGGTTTTCCCAAGTTGGAGTATTTTATTGATGGCTGCTCAAAATTTTTGTGGGTTTGTTTTGTGTTTTGCCTGGATATTGGAGTTTTGTTTTTTTATTGTCTATTCTTATTTATTATTTTGGACTTGTTTCTTAGTTGGAGGCACTTTTGCCTATTTGGGTTGGTTTTGTTTTGACATCAAGCTTCCCATGCCTTACCTCTCTGTTTTAGGAGTAGTCAGGTATCTTTGGGAAGCCAGGGGGCACTGCTGGACTTTGTTTTTATTGTTCTAGTTGGAGCAAGCTGGTCAAATATGTTTGGGAAAGTAGAGTTGAAATAATCAACTGCTTTGTGTAGGGGGAGGTACGAAAGGGGTGTCAAGTTACAATGATATAGCGCAGTTATGACATCCTGGTTTTTGAAGTTCTTTGTATAGTGTATTTGTTGTAGGTAGGAGGTTTAATTATTTACCTGCCAGTACATAGCCTCTGAAACAATCATGAGATATCTTGCTTAGAAGCCAGAGTCAACTGTTTTTGATTAAACTTTTAGATTAGGCTCTTCTTTTAGGCATTCTTAATATGAAATACTTTTACATGTAAAAAGTGAAAGATGATTATATGATATTATATGCTTTGTATGGAATGAAATATTCAAACACTAACTTGATTTTTGTATTTATTTCTGAAGAATACTTTAGTAATTTGTATTACTGTGTGGTGGGTTCCCACAATTTATTTGGAATGGGAGGGGTTATATGATTAGATCTACAAATTTTCTGCTAAAAAGCATGCAGATTTTTGGCGTAAAGTTTCTATTTTTAATAGACCTTTGTCCAACTTTTTGATATCTTCAGGCTGGGAGGTATGTCTGTACTTATACCACGTACTCCATTTATGCAAGTTTAGGTGAAGAACATTGTGAAACTTGTTTAGAGCTGCTGCCTGATTGATGGGATAAGGGAGATGAGGATATGGTATGAATATTTGGGTCATTTTTAGGAGATGTACCATTTTGTTGAAAATGGCCAATACAAAAGTTTAGAAATATTGCCCAAGGCAAATCAGGGGGAGTGGAACGCAAGCACCATATCCTTCATGTAGGGAGCATAGCCCATATACCTTCTTATTTATTATAATATCATCTAAGGTTTCACATCCTTGGGGCTAGTGTAGCAACAATGATGAAAATGTATCTCAAATAAATGAGTCTCAAATAATTGTACACTTAACTGGGATAACAGAAAGTATAGTAACTTTTTTAAACTGTCACTCTGGTTAAAAGACTATTTATGGTTATGCGTTATATAGAATATATCAGGAGATGGCTGACAATTAAAAAGCAAAATTATGACACCTCACAACTAGCTGACTGGTGCATTGCTGTATTGTGCAGCTACTAAAAATATTGAGTGCGATGAGTACTGCAGCTATTATGCAATGATACAAATAACAGCTAACAGCACTCATTTCAAACCGTTGATGATTTCTAAACATGGAGTATTGTGTCATATTTGTGATGTATACCTGTCTATCTTGGAGGTTTGCATATGTTAATTCTCTTGTTTTAATTAAAATAATAATAATAATAATCATCATAACAACATATAAGTTGATGCTAGGTACAAAGGGGGGAGTGAAGGAGTGTAGCCCACTTACCCTCTCTTGGAAGGGCAAGGTGGGATTTGCATGCACTTAGAACCATACAGGGCAGTGCTCTTCTCTGGTGAAACCAATGATCCTGCTGCAGGGAGAGGTCATGGCTGCTTGGAGAAAACTCCTTTTGCCAAAGTGAAGGAAGGCCCACTGTGGTCAGCCTGTTGCATATCCCCTCCCTAGTGTCTGACAGACACTAAGGAGGGAGAAAAAATTATAAAATGAGAACCAACCCAATGGCTGTCTCTCCATTAACCCTTACTTTGGTGAAGAGGAATGAACAAGCCAATTAGCCAGGAGGGGATTGATGGTCAATAGACAGTGTGGATGAAAACCCTGAAAAAAAAATGAAATGAAGGGTTAATAGAAAATGTGTTTTGTGTAACTATAAATGCTTATCCACACATAGACACACATACACATATGGATCCTTGACAGATGGTCATTTACTAGTTGGTTGACTGAAAAAATAATCAGCCATTTTTCAAAGATTGAGCCATACATCAACAAACAGAAGCAGAACACAGAAAGATTGCACAGCAGTGAGGATGAAGCAGTTTCCCCTTTTCATTACTAGTGTACAGTTTTGGAGTCTGAATATGTGGAAGTGGAAGAGTGTGGGAGCATGGGAGATTTTCTCCTTATGAAAACGTTGTATTTTAAAGTTTATAGGTTGTTAGTTTGTGTGACATTTGATGTGTGATCAACAGAAGGGGTGTATCAAACTTCAGTTAATTGGTCATCATATACTCCTAACTCCTATCTATCTATCTATCTATCTATCTATCTATCTATCTATCTATCTATCTATCTATCTAAGTACTTAAAATGATCTAAAACAGCTTAAACCTGACAATAAAAAAAACTGACAGCAAAATATCTAAACTTAAAAAGATCTAAACAAAAAAAAAAAAACATCTAAAAACCAAATATTGACAAAATCTAACATTCAAAACCAATGCTTTTGCAGGGGACAAGCCACCCCCACCCCTCCCTCACTCCCCCCACACAACAGTGGGGAAAGACACAAACCCTTCCCTAGTATAACTTCAAGTTTGTCAATATTTTATATTTATGTATTTTTTCAGTTTCAATTAAGTTTTGATAATGTGTTGATATTCTTACTGACTATCTTATGTTGTTTTAGATCATTTTAGGTAATCACACACACAGACACACACACACGCGCGTGCGCGCGCGCGCACACACACACACGCACACACACACACACACACACACACACACACACACACACACACACACACACACACACACACACACACACACACACACATCCCGGTACTTCTTGACTGAGTCCACTGATAGAATTCTAACATAGTAAGTCCACAATTAGTGTCCTGGCACTCCTCTGAACACTGACATTCAGTACTGTAGTGAAGGTGGTGCAGCTATTGGTTATTATTGGCACATCAGAAGATATGCCCCCTTGTTAGCATATCTTCTAACCAGCACATGAGAAGATATGCCAATCAAAGATGAGTGCAGTACTGTATTTATATTGGCCACAGCTGTTTTAATGAACTTCTCTAGATGTAACTAAGTATAACAAAAAGGCAGGAGAACCTCTTTGTTGCAGTTCTGCTGCAGTTAAAGGCCTTCTGTGGTCCTCAATATTGATTTGAGGGGATTCTTGTCTGTCAGTTCTTCAGGCCTCCCAGTTACCTAGCTATGGCTACACTGAAGTTCTTAACTGTTTTATTATACATTCCAAGCAAAGCTGGCACACCTTCCTGGATATAATTGGAGTTTCTTTATCTATTATTGTTTTTTGAGAACTACAACTCCAGGGGAAAGTGACACCAGTTTTTTGGCTATTTATTTTCTAATGGCTTTTGGTGCAGCGGTTAGCATTGTTGACTCACAGCAGGAGGTTCTCCAGTTCGATTCTCAGCTGGAGCGCATTCTGTGTGGAGTCTGCATGTCTTCCCCATGGTTGAGTGATGCTAAAGACATGCAGGTAGGTGCGAGCATGAATGGGCATGCCTTCTTTGAATGTCGGGCATCGGGCTGGTAACTCGGCACTGTAAAAACCCACTGCCAATCATGGGTGGACCAGAGTTCCGCTGTGGCGACCCCTAACTGGGAAAAGCTGAAAGGCTTTTATTTTCTAATGGCTTTTTGAGGGTGAAATTTAATTCAATTAGTGACATAGTCAATAATCACAAAAAGAAATGTATTGGTAGTCATTACTCAACTTTCATAATGAACGTTCAAGCTCTATGGCTATCCACTTCAATGGGACTTGAATAGTAGGCTAGGTATAAATGAACATTTGAACTAATAGTGTAGTGTCATCTTTTGATATTCTGGATAAGCTGTAATGAAGTGTTCAATATCATTTGTTACACCATTGCAGTAGAACCTAACTAACATTCTAGCTTTCATTTTGTCCAAGCCTAAGTGTCCTCCCAAAGTATGGGTATGTGTTAGTTTCATCACATGTTTTATAAAAGGCTTTGAAACTAGCAGCTGATGCAGTATTTCCTTGGTATTTATTTACCCTGTAAAGCAAGTCTTTACTCAACAGAGGATATGGGTATGGGATGGGGCCAACCTGCTCATCTGTTTCTGATTCTGTTCTGGATATGTTTTTCCTGACTCTGTTTAGAATCTCATTGTCTGTTTGTTTTCTTGATATTTTCACTGTTCATCTCCATGCCTAACATTTTTATCTATAAATACAGGCAGAAGCATTTTTCCTCTCCTGTTTATTCCTCTGCAAAGGTAGCTCATGCCAGTGACTTTCTTCTGATTTGTTTTTGCTAATTTCTTTACTTTTCCTTTAGTAGGTACTCACTACTGACAGTCCTGTTTATGAACAGGCCTCTGTTTTGATATTGCAAAGCAACACCTGGGCTTTGTTTGGGATTGCTTTCATGGCTTATTGAGTATACCACTATGGTGCTATCCCCATCTGTTTCCACACGGACATCCTTCAATGTTTAATGTCTGGAAACTTCTGACAGCCTTCCATATCAAGCGCTATGGTTTCTCCCATTTCTTCTTTTACACTGACTACTTTCACTAAATTAATAACAGGCACTTTCTGTGAAGCCTCAGTAATGGGTTTCTGACAGCACACAGTTCTTCTATACCTTCCAGTCAAGGCCAAACTTTAGTACCTTTTGAAGTTTCTTCCACTGTTTTTTTTTCATATCACCAAGTCTATGTGTTTTTTTAAGTGTTTCAGGCTGTTACCACCCATCCCACCACACGCACATTGTTTTCATTCGGGGTATAGACCATGGTGAATCTAACTGTGTTCCTTGACACCATGGACAATTAGGAACTAAAACTACAAGATATCGTACTTAAACCTGCAGTGTTTGAAGTTTACATGTTGTAGGGTACTCCTTCCTGTCTCCATGAAAATATATTGCTTCCACCTGTCTCTTGTCCACAGAGATACGGTTCCTTAACAGGTTTGACCATGCTCTAAGAATTTAGTTAGTCCTGTCAGTTACTTCTGATCCACCAACAGCATACTTTGGTTAACTTAGTAACAGAAAATATATAATATGCTGATTCTACTACTCCAGCAGTTACTTTATCACATTCAATCAATTTGTTCTTTAGTATCCACATGTTGGTTAGAAATCACATTTGTTAGTTACAGCATTCATATCACTATTTAAGCAATGTTAACAGTGTCTATTCTTTCTACATCTGAAAGAGACGATTTCAGTTATTGATAGTTTTTATGCATTCACACATACATCTGCAAACTTTTGGTTACAGGCATAGGTTTCTCGGTTTAGTGTTTCTTTATAATGTAACCTTTTGCTTAGCACATCCATTGTATCGGTACTCTTAGACTCATTCTGAAAAGCCTAAATGAAGATCGGTATGCAGGTTAAGGTCAAGTTAATACACACAAAAGTATATAACTAATATCCAAAATGCACTTGACACATTGAAAACTAAAGGCAGGAGTTCTAATTCTGTTTCAGTGGTCTGAAGAAGTGGTGTGTAGTACTGCAAAAGTACTTTAAGTATATATATATATATATATATATATATATATATATATATATATATGTATATAAAATGGATAAAACATTTCTTGGGATTCAGACACCACTGCATCTTGAACCAGACTTCTTGGGCAGGAATGTTTTTAATATTCTCTGGATCTGAATTCATGAGAAGTCTTGGGTAATTATGATGATACTCACAAAGCTTTAATTTGGAGCTCAGCAGTTGAAGTTTCTGCTTGCAAGAAAGAAGGTTGCCTCAGTGCAACTGTGAGTATCAGAAAGGAAATGCTTTGTCTTGCATTTTAGCATAATGTATGTGGCAGCTTTTATGGTATTCAGCCGTCTTATAAAACACCCATACAACACCTAGTAACATAGTAATTACTGATTCCACACTTCTAAAAGGTGGTTTCATTGGTCACATGGGGAATAATGGCGATACCTGTGAGGGCTTGATTGATATGAACCTGAGTAGTGACATGGTTTTGAACTTCACTCCTAGTCATTAATTGCCCACTTTAAGCATTATGATCAAATACAAGGATGTAACTAAGTGTACTTGGTACTACAACACCTCTGGCCAATAGTTGTTTACTTGTAGTCACAACATCAGACCACAGGCAATAAGTGTTAGTCATGTGGGTCAGGAAATACACGGAGTCATTAGCTGATCATTACTCGCTTCCATACTGGGTTATTCTTCTTGAGTCATGACTTGACAGGAATCAGGAAACCTAAACATGCAGTGTGATTATGCTAAGAATAATACCTAATGACTTTGTGAGCGATAAATTCAACATTAATCTACAAAAAAACTCTTGTCTAAGGAATATGGATTCTGGATGGGTCTTGTGCATTACTTCAGGTGTCAAAGTACTGTAATGGACTTATTGCTGAAAAGTGATCAGTACTTGTCCACCACTGAGAGAATCCATCTGGACAATCAAAGAGACTATCCTTGCTATGCAAGTGCAAGGTTGTCTGTGGATTTGAATGACAGGTATAAGCAAGTTGGGAAAGCAGCAACAGTGATAGACAATAAACAAAAAAAAAAAAAAAAAAAAACAAGGTATAGGTGGAGTTCAGTTAGATCATAGAAAATTACTTTGCAATGACCTTAAATAGGATGTGTCAGGATATCTGGTGGCCGAGGAGAAGGAGTTGAAATCTTGCCTTGGCTGTTGTCAGCAACGGTGGAGAAGAGTGACATCCATGCATGAAAGCCTGCTTATGATATCACAGTAACCATTCTAGCAATACACATACTGCCAGCAGGATTTCCTTCCTACAGCTATGAGCTTTCATATGAGGCTATGCAGTTCTGTCTGTGTTATCTGAATATTGAGATATTTAGAAATATGAAAATGATTGCAATACAAATAAACAGTATACAGATACTATTCAATATCTCTTTAGCTGCATTAGACATAGGTCAAAATATCAATACAGTTATATTTGCCATCATGTATGCTTTAAGATGAAATCTTCTAATACCTCATATGTAGCGGAGTTTTGGAATTATTAATGCAAATATGAACAAGCAATATTTGCTGCCTAGAGGCATCAGTAGGAGGGAACTGCAGAAGTGTCTGGAGGTGCACTTGGCTATAATGAGATATATATGACAGATCCACATCCCTTACCAAGAAACCATATGTAAGTCTATGTATATGGATATGCATCACAGTATATGTATGCTCCAAGACATAAACTTGGAATGTACAAATATAAGTGCACTCTTAGGTCCCACAATACTGAGAAGGGGCATATTCCCCAACCTTTGGTATTGCAGTGATCTCACACCACTGTCGATCTGCTTTCTAGTCAACTAAGCACTACAGGATGGAAAGTTACTGAAACAAATGAACACACAACCAACTTTACCATGATATCTATATCTATCTATCTATCAATCTATCTATCTATCTATCTATCTATCTATCTATCTATCTATCTATCTATCTATCTATCTATCTATCTATCTATCTATCTATCTATCTATCTATCTATCTATCTATCTATCTATCTATCTATCTATCTATCTATCAATCTATCTATGTATCTATCTATCTATCTATCTATCTATCTATCTATCTATCTATCTATGGAGTTCCTTCATTTTGTTGAATGTCTGTTTGTTCGACAAGTGCTTTATATCAAATGTATGGATAAATGAATGTTCAAAATGTTGAGGGAATGTTTTGACGAGAAGTGTGAGTTGGGTTGGATGGGGTGAGAGCATTTGTGTATATGTCTGAGAGTTAAGGTTAAGGGTTGGGGCTAGGTAAACAGATAGGTTTTGTATGCTTGTGTGTGAGTGTGTGCATTTTAGGGTTAGTGTCAGAGTTAGGTAAGCAGAGAGATGTAGTGTCTTCAGTATGTTTGTGTGCGTTTGTGCGTTTGAATGTGTCTTGTGCAGTGGCAGTGTTAACGCAAGGAATTTATTAAGGTAGGATATAGGGTTTGAGTTGGGGAGGGGGCTGCATTAGGGTTATGGTTAGTACCCATAACTAAGGTGGTGTGGGGTTGAATAGGAAATGGGTCAAAATATAAGTGAACAAAATAAGTGTGTATGATCTTGTTGTGTGTGCTGTATGTTAGATGTCTTGTCATGTAGTGACAATGTCTGGCACTGGAAGGGAGTGCAAGGACAGCCTGAGTGACAGAATACTGAACTTAATGCAAAATTACTGTATGGTCATATGTCAGATCCCAGCATACCAGAGACTACATGCTTTGCCTTCTCATACTATTGTGCAATCTAAGGGTTGGTATGTATAAGTTTCATGGTTTTGTCCTCACTACAAAAATATGGATGTTGTGATGCCATCTTCAGCAGTTCTATTTGTGTGAGTTTAAAATATGTGTGTTTTGTACTATATTTAATTATAAGTAGTTATTCACGTAAAATGTTCAGTACAATTTGTGTTAAATATAATATGCACAGGCTATTGTATTACCATCAAAGCAGAGCATAAATGTCAAATGACTATGTAATGAGGTTATATTCATTTTGCTTCTGTTCTGATAAGGATGGTCTTGAAATGGCATTCTTCCACAATTTTTGTTTGTTTTTTTGAGTAGATTGCCATTCAGTGAAATGCCATAAACCCAAATATATGTACATAGTGTCATGGGTCTTGCATTGTTATATGAATGTGTATCATCATAACACATTTGACTTATTTGTGGTTGTGTTACTACAAATGTTAGGTTTCTTTTCTGTGATCACAAGCCAGCAGGGTAATGGATTTACTCTCCTCCACTATTGTGTAATCTCACAGTTGTGAGATATGTTCATAGGTTCATAGGTTCATACTAGGCTATCTGCCCGAGGGTATTTATAAGCCTAGCCCATAGTTTTGTGGCTTACGCCACCCCTTTAGTTTGGAGAAACTATGCCCATTATTTTGCTGTGCCTCTGTCGAGCAGTGACACTGAGGTAACCCCTGGGGTGTATCTGCGATCTCCCATCCATTGGTCAAGATTCCTCTTGAACAAGGCCAGCGAGGTGCTCTGCCTCACATAAACCGGGATTTTGTTCCACAGCATAGGGAGTCTTTGGGTGATGAATCTATCCCTCCAGCACGTCCTATTAATAACTGTGTCGAGGTTTAAGTCTCCCGCCCTTGTGGCTCTGAGGGATCTAGATTTTTTGAGATGAAGCATGTTCATCAAATCTGGGTTTGACATGGCCTTGTATGTCAGGCATAGGTCACCTCTGAGCAAGCAGTAAGCAACTGAATATAACTGGAGTTCTTTCAGTCGGGCAGCATAAGACAGATTTTTGAGACCCTTTATCCTTTTGGTGAGGAACTTTTGTGGCCTCTCCAGCTGCTACAAGTGTCGGGTCAGATACATTCCGAATGGGGCATTGTACTCGATCATTGGTCTGATGAGTGATGAGTATAGGGAGACTATGACTTCCCTTGATCTAGATGTGAATCCCTTCATGATAAGGTGGGCAATGTAGAAGGTCTTCCTAACTACTTTAGCAATATGAGTGTCGAATGAAAGGCTACTGTCAACCTGGGTTCCCAGGTCCCTAATAACTTCTTCTGTGTTCAGGGGATTGCCACCTATATGGTAGCTAGGGGTAACCTTATTTTTCCCGAAGGGTATGACTATGCATTTCTTGGCATTTAACTTTAGGCCATGGCTCTGGCACCAGTTATCCGTTTCTGTGAGACCCTTCTGAAGGATATCTGTGTTGGATGTGTTTTCAACTACGGCGCCCAGTTTGCAGTCATCTGCAAACTTTGTCAGCCAATACCCTCCTGTGTTTGCTTGTACTTCAGAAAAGTAGATGCCAAACAAGAGTGGGCCCAGGACTGAGCCCTGTGGGACACCACTTGTGACAGGCTTTGAGTCTGACATGGCGCCAGCAACTCTGACCCTGTGGGTTCTGTCACTCAGCCAGTTTGCAACCCATCTTGTAATGTATGGGTTTACATTTAAGTTGATGAGTTTTTCAATTATGTATAACATCATAGAGGTGTGAAAGGAAGGAGGTTTACTCAATATAAAAGTAATGGTGTTTTCTTTTTTGTTTTACACAGAAATTGTTTTGTTTGATGTTTTTATGGGTATAATGAATGAGACTATATTTTGATGGCTTCTGTTTTGAGTTTTAGTGTCTGCATGTTATTTTATGCATATATATATATATATATATATGGTTTACTATCAAAATAAAGAATGATAGTTCAGTGAACATGGAAATGCCGAATGGCAGTTGGCCACTTCTCATGTTCCCTCATGTTAATTGAGCAAGAGTCCTTTTCAGCAAATGCCACTGTGCATTCGCTGATATGTGCTCAATGTTATGAATAGAGATTGCGGAACAGTGCGTATTGGGAAATTTATAATTTTTCTTACTGTAGTGCAATCTTGGAGTTGCAATATATAGTTTGCAGGAAGTGTGAGGAGCACGGCCTCCCACAGCGGGGTGCAGAGAGGCTTGCCCCCTACAAAAATGTGAATTTCATAATAGAAATTACACTTACCTATGCAGCTATAAGTACATCCCATTCGATATTTAGCAAAAATGGTGAATCTCCTGGTTTTGTTCATCAGATTTGAAATTTTCACCTAATTTATATGCAGGAATTCAACGTTGTCTTTCAGCGTTAAAAAAGTTTTTTTTTTTTTTGAATGTCAATATTTTCAAAGTAAACACACACACACACACACACATACACACGGGAGGGGATTATGATCTTCTCAGTGATGATAGCAAATTTGTTGATGGGTTTAAAATGTATTCAGAAATATGACATGAATTTCTGATCATAAACCCAGTTGTGACTTTTTGTAGTCTGTAAAGCTTTAGCTCATGATTTTATTACAACTTGAAATGAAAATTAAAGCTATGTTTATTGACTTAGTCATAATTCTTTGTACTAACTGAAGCTTTGAAAGCTGTCACACAGACAGGGAACTCATACCATTCTGAACAAACAGCTTTAAATGTTATTAATGCTTTAATCTGCCATATTATTTCTGTGTGTGTGTGTGTTTGTGTCTGTGTATTCATGTGTGTGCATGTTTCTGTGTTTGTGTGTGTGTGTGTGTGTGTGTGTGTGTGTGTGTGTGTGTGTGTGTGTGTGTGTGTGTGTGTGTGTGTGTGTCTGTGTGTGTGTGTGTGTGTGTGTGTGTGTGTGTGTGTGTGTGTGTGTGTGTGTGTGTGTGTGTGTGTGTGTGTGTCTTACAGCTTTGATTGCTACCAAACCACTTGTGAGGCTGTTCTATTGTGAATCCTGTGCATGCTGCAATGACATCAAACCGGAGTAGGTGTCCAAGGTGCATAGCAAAGTTGTTAATGAATTAGAAGCTTGTCTTTCTGCCAGTTTCAGAACATAATTACTTGTGGTTGTATGATAGTCCATGAGCATGAGCACGTGCACATGTGCGTGTGTGTGTGTGTGTGTGTGTGTGTGTGTGTGTGTGTGTGTGTGTGTGTGTGTGAGTGTGGGTGTGCAGGTGTGTGTGTTTTTGTGTCTCTCTACATATATATTTATGCACATACACACACACACACACACACACACACACATATATATATATATATATATATATATATATATATATATATATATATATATATATATATATATATATATATATATATTTATTTATATACACTGATATAGATATATAGACATGTAAACAACACACTTGTATATGCACACACATTAGAAGCATCCAGAGGTATGAAGTTGTTTTTAAGACAACCTGTGTTTTTCTCTTAATAAATGTATGAACATGGCCTTTTTAATTTTCTGAACCACTGATGATTTAATTTTCATGGGCAGTTTTAAACTCTAAAAGGGCCATATTTATTGTAGTTCTGCAAGCATGCCAGCTGGTTCTCTAGCATTGCTGCTAATCTTTTATTAGTGTAAGTAGCTTAATTTGTGGTACTCCTTTAGTTGTTAGCATTCCACCCTTATACTGCCATTTATCCTGTACTTTAAGAGAGAATTAATTGTCTCACCCTTTATGCCCGGTATTAGACTCTTTAGTTTGCTGCCAAAAGAAACACTTGCCTCTTCTTTGTAACCCAGTCTCACAACTGCAATTAATGCACGCATATGCGTGTTGGTGTAGAAAGGTGCATAGCAACGGTTAAAATGCACACAAGTACACAAGGACAATGTTTTTTCTCAGTAAATGTAATAATCTTTATAGAAATGGATCACAGACAAGGTAAGAAACCCACCATTAAGCTTTCATGCTGCTAACAAGACTGCAGAGTTAAGAGGTGTGCCCCATGTTTTGGTTCAATTAATTGCTCATCATCAGCTCATCTAATCGTTCTCACTGGAACTTGTACACATTAGCTGCATGTTAAACTTGGAAATGCTGACATGCTTGATGTGTCAGTGTATCCATTCCTGTGTTTCCCCTGAACTAAATCATTATCACTTTAAATGCATATGTGTGTGCTGAATCAAGTTTTACTTTGGCTGCAAGAGGCATTGGCAAGCCATATACAGGTTGTTGAATAAACATCTTTATATAGATAGATGCAAACATGCTCCATACAGTTGTCATAGTTTCACGGAAGCAGTCCAGAGAAAAATAGATTATAAGGCTGTTAATGTACTGACAGATCAGATGAGAAAAGCACATTTATTAGATTTAACTTCATAGCTTAATGTCATATCCTTACTTAAAGGCTGCTGTGAATATAATCATCCTAAAATTCATTTCTGCACATAACATTTTACACTGGCTAAGAGAGTGATTATCTATCATCTATCTATCTATCTGTCTGTCTGTCTGTCTGTCTATCTATCTATCTATCTATCTATCTATGTATCTATCTATCTGTCTGTGTATCAGCTGGATGCTGACCAGACAGATTAAACCTCTTTATTATAGAAAAGATGCAGAGTATTTAACAACTCCTTCAGAGAAAACTGAAAGCTAGGAACATCAGGAAACACAAGAGTTTGAATAATGTACAAACCAAGCTGGCTGCTGCACAAAAATGGAAGCTCATTTCCAGGTGCTGCTGACAGCATAGCTGCACGAATTCTGCCTGCTGAAATCTGCATCTTACTGCCAAGCATTCTTCCTGCCTGAAGGCACCAGGACTGTGCAACTTGTACAGCCTGTCAAAGGGTTGTAACCCCATTTACCACTAATTAGAGAACAGCATCCATCCGCACCTGCAGGGCTTGCAGCAACGATTGTTAATACCTACAGGCCCCTCTGCTGCTAAAGTTCATTTTGATGGAGTTGTCAGTGGTACATGAAGTATTCACTCAATATCCTGAAAAGGCACTTAGACTTTGGCCAAAGAAAGAAGAATAAAATATGTAGCAATTGCAGAGATAATCAGATATCAACAAACTATTATTTGTGACTTTTTTTCCACTCAGATATGTATGTGTTCATTCACTTCTTATTCTAACATTGTCATGTAATGCAATTACAGAATGAGTTGGACTTGAATGTTACTAAAAAAGTATGACAAAGGCAAGTTCAGGAGGTTCCTATCGCAAGAGACCTGCACCTTTGTTTGATTTCATTCTCCCTGGTTTTAAGGTCTGTAGCTTACACGCAAGGCAACTAAAATGCCTTGTTTTCAATGACTGCCTAGGGTTTGGTATGTTTAATCCTCTCTGCAAATGTTCATGGTAACAGATATGGACAGTATGTTCTCAGTGTCAGAGAAAATACAGTTCTGTTAAGAATGAACCATAATTTAGATGATTGAGTATATTCACTGTTGCAAAAGTGATCGTACTTGGAACTTCTGCAACATAAAGTCCAATATCTTCCCAACTTTGAGGGTTTTTTACATTTTCTGCTCCCAGCAGAGTGTCTTTCCTCCAAACTTAATACCTGCACATCTCTGGTACAAGACCCATACCTGTGTGCATGGTCTTATATCTTACACCTGTGAACTGAAGGGGTCTGGGTTGAGACCAGAGCAGGAGCTGTTTAGATGATGTATTTCACCAATAAAGGCATCGCGACTAGAAAAATGCCCAAAGCTGCTTCTCTAGATGTAACAGTAAAGGAAGTTAAATATATAGATAACTGAGCACCACTCTGACACCAGGATAACTCACAGGAAAACAAGAAGAAGAGGGCTAATATTATAGTAACATTGAACATAACTGTCTACATTTATTGTAGGGTCCCAATATAAGTGTACTGTGTTCATCATATCATTTACTGTTGCAGTGGTGATAAGACCTGAGCTTATGGACCAGTGTGTAGATAGTCCTGAGGAAGTGATATTGGTAGCAGAAGGTATAGTATGGTTGTGGGAAATCTTGGTCTGGCCTTGGTAGTTTTGTCAGGTTATAATGCTTGAATTTGTGTACAGCTGACCACATCATCAACACATGGAAGGCTGGCATAATGGTTAATGTGGTCACCTTACGGACACAAGGTACAAGGTTTGATTCTTACATGGGGTAATTGGCTAAGCTTAAAATGACTATGAAGGACACTTATCTTATTATTAAACTATGAGCTGTGACTGTTGTGGGTCTTGAAGAGGTGGCCCTCACATACCCTGGTAGGATATTAGCTTGTGAGGAGTCAAAGAAGCAGAAACAGTGAGCTTACAAAAGTTTGCAAAACATATGACAAGTTGGTCCAAAATGTTCTCATTTAGTTTTTCAAAGAAGAATCACAGTTGCCTCTGTACATTCAGACTATGTAAAATCCTTTTTTTTCTATGGAGTAGAACAGAACGCGGGGAAGTTAATGATCTGACTTAAGGATAAGTCTTTCAACAATTTGGGTATTAAAGTGCTACTGGTATGCTAGGTCATCTGGTGGCCAATGCAGTTCCCTGAAATTGTGCCCCTTCAAGGACCCAGGAAAAGGTCATTCTAAACTTGAAGACCCCTCCCCCCAAAAAATAAATAAAATCATGCTCACAGACTGAGTACTCCTGCTATGACTTACTCATAAATTTCCATCACAAATCTGTCTTGCGGAGGTTAGTAAAGAGCTGTAAACAACTAAAGTAACAATATTTCTCCATGGAGTTAATCAGTGGAAAAATCATTATATGACAAAAAGGGTTGAGTTATATAGCAATGCTGCATAGACAGACTGGTAAATTCTCACATTTTTGGACATATTTATTTTTTATTTAAACTGCAAAATTAAGCACAGTAACACACCTACAGGTAACTGCATTTAGTGACTCTTTGAAGCAACATGTTCCAGTCAGTCATGACAAGGCAAAGCTGACTTTCCTACCCTACAAGCATGTAGGTGGTTAGGAAGTTTTACTGTAACACAGGGGTGCATTTCCGTGTTGATGATTAAACAGAGTAAAAGTACATCTTCTTGTTACAGGCATGTGACACTGAAGAAAAAGGAATAAAGAGATATTGTTAGCATGGGATCAGTTTCCAGTACCTGAATGTGAGGTTATTTCCCATCAGTTCACAAATAGCTGCAACAGGCAATGCTAAGGCTTTATAGTGCAAGTATTGCAACAGTATTTTAGTTTTATGGATATGTCCATTTAATAGGTTGCAGATCAAAATTGAGTTTCCTCAAGTTAATTGACTGAATTTTTGTATTAGCATTATGATGGACTTAATGCACATCATAAAATAAGTACTTATTTGGCATACTTGGTTATTCTGTTTCAGATGAGTAGTCAGTATGCAATATGTAAAAATTAAAGGGCTACCAATATAAAAATACAAGTAGACAGCTATGCCTAATTACAGAAAGAAAAATCTCTCAACAGTTTAAGTTTTGGAACTGAAGATTCCATCATTTCAATTCACAGTAATGTGCTGCAATACACATAAAATGGCTTAAGTTAATCAAATCCAATGAAGCTAGGGTTGCCAAACATATGGAATTCTTCTGGACTGTCTGGAATTAAGGGACACTATCCAGAAAATAGAGACTGCCTTTTCCGGGAAGTGTATTGTCCCGAAAAAATAAAATCAATTATCTACAGAAAGTTAATTAAAAAAGAAAACTTTTTAACACCGTTGTGGCAGTGTCTTCTCCTTTCAGAAGGACCATGCTTCACATGCTCACATGCCACCATGGGTGCAAACTTATTCCACACTTGTGCACGGAATTTAAACTAGCTGTTCTGGTAACAGAGAAGGCTATTGTGTGTGTGTGTGTGTGTGTGTGTGTGTGTGTGTGTGTGTGTGTGTGTGTGTGTGTGAGATGAGAGCAGAAAGATGGTAGGTGTATGTATCTTTCACATACCTCTCCACTGTGTAGATTTAGCCTCATAGTTTTGGTCTGTTCCTCATAAAAGTTGTGGTTTTCTGGCAATTCACAGAGGACTGAAGTCACTATTTATTTATTTTATTTTACTATTTGTTTCACTGGAGGCCCGGGGACAAAACCTCCACATACAGAACTACTTACAGTAAAATACAGATAATTTAATTTCTTTTATTTATTTATTTATTTAACATTTGTTTACCGGGAAAGCCCGACTTGGAACAAAGACAGTAAGATGAGGCCAGGGCTAAATAAAATCCATTGATGGTTTTTCCTTGGTTATGTCAATATATGTTGTGCATTTTGTATGTGTAATTCAATTTAAGTAAATATTTAATACAAATAGTTAGGAATACACTTTTAAATGTATATATAAATGTAGTAAAATGTATACATATATAAGAAATTTTTTTATGTCCGGCATTTAGTTTCATGATGCTTGGAAAAATATTGTTTAGGAGCTTAAGGGGATGATACAATAAGAAGTGGGCTATCATGTGATGTCTTTTGGATCATGTGACTAGGAAATGTCAGTCTTGAATGTTTCATTAATTGTCTGAAGAAGTTAAGTGTACTGTATCTTGACGAAAGTGCTAACAAAGTTTTTAAGGAACCAATGCTGTCAGCCTCTTTTGAACTTTTTAAGTCTATCAGGGCAATATTTAAAATCTGCCCCTATTTTGGGCCTTTTTTCCCCCATTAATTTAGGCTTTGTCCAGATTTCTTGTGCTAAGAGGTTGAGAAGTATAGAGGTATGGTATATTATGCCCTAGTTGGGGGGGGGGGGCAGGTTAGTCAATTAACCTGACCCTTTAACTTGGTTGCAGGAGACAAGAGACTGAATCCCTTACACCAACTGCCAGACTGCTGAAGGAATTCTGAGTTTCAGTGGAGACAAGATCCTGAATCCTGTACACCAACTATCAGACTTCTGATGGAATTGTGAGTTTAAATTTCAGTACATTTTAGGGAATTATGAGTTTCAGTGCATTTTCATGGAATTGTGAGTTTCAAAGGAAGAGAAGTTTACTGTTGCTCATGCTAAGCCTGTTTTCAATGTGCAACTAACTGTTTGGATTATCAAACATCTGTCATTGTATATGCTGTAGGATTTGAAAGCAGTGTTAGCAGCATGATAGCCTTTGGTGCAGAAGGCCATGGATTCTACAACCCACACAATGTAGATGGAGTGCTGATATTGCAGTGACCTTTCGATTGCTGAAAATTTGGTGAATTTTATGTGGGGATAGGGGTTCTGCACTCCTGAGTCTGTACTCTTTTGTATGAGATACCTAGTAACTATGAACTTGTTTGTCAATCATTCCCTGTTGCAATATTACCAGCTTACCATTTTTTTAATGTAACTTAGGCAATTAATTATTCAAGGGCAGCAGACACTATATTTGTAGATGAAACACTGAAATGTAAAGTTGTTTGCTAGTAGCAACTTCTTCTTTAGTTACAGATCTCTTTAATGTGGAATTATTTGGAAGACTTTTAGTTCTGTAGAGATTGTGCTTATTAACTGATATTGGTGGGTTGTAATGGCAGATGTTTGCATGGCCTTTTATGGTTGAAATTTTCTGAAATGGGTAGTTTTGTCACTACTGGTTTATTATACAAGGAATATAATTTTATAGAATCAGGAAGGTGATTCAAAGAACACATGCATGTATGCATGGCCCTAAAATGTATGCAAGGAGGCTATGTTTTGAAAACAACCCAAAGGTAAATTTTATTTGAATGTAGGTTTTAATGCCATTTCAATGAATGTAGGTTTCAATGGAAGAGAGCTTTACTGCCCATGCTAACTCTGTTTTCATTGTGAGAGTATATTGTTTGTTTAGCAAATGACTATTAGTCTTTGTGTTATTTTTATTTCAATATATGTAATCACTGCAGAAGTAAATAAAGCAGTATGTACACTGACAGATTTGAACAGTATTTATGGTAACTGAAGAGAAATAGCCAAGTAATGAAACACTGAAATGGCTGACACAGCCTGTTCCCCCTAATATACTACAACTCCTTTACCAAACATTCCAAAAGCAATGCCAGGCATACATTGAATAAATCCAATCCCCACTCACTCTGGTGTACCCCCATCCATCCTACACCATACCTGGTCCTTATCATCAAAGTCCCTATGATCAATAGTGGAAATATCCACATTTTCAAAATGCCTTGACAGCCTAAATTTAACAAAGCACTAGGCATGCTCAATACCTATAAAACTATCCGCATTCCTCCAAACCAAACATGGTACTACTTCGGATCACATAATACTCATGTCAGGAAACCTACTGCCTAAATTAGCCAAGTTCCACAGCACTCAAAAAACTAATTCCCATTTTGGAATAACACCTAAATCATTGCCTGCTAAATGATCATTAAAACATGTGGAATGCCAAACCGTGAACAAACAATCCCAAATTGAACCCCCTTTCGATAATCTCAAACCCCTCAGTTAAACCCTAACAGCCTGCTTAGACATTGGCCAACAGCTATCATCTTTCTTACTAGCAGCCCCCACCCCATCCTTTCAACACCTGAGTTACTGCCCATGATTTGGTCAAGTCCTGCAACCTTGCCACCTGTTCAAATGTGCTAATTGCAGTTAAATCCATCTTAAATGACTGCACCACCCTCCCATTAATCCTGAACTAAATATTGCAATTGCAGCTTCTCCAACCAAACTTCTTCTTCTTCTGGCAACTACAAAACAAAATCATCAACCTCAGATAATCCTCTACCATGCACCATCCTCGTTGAATCTGCCAAAGACTGCTGATTCAGCCATCCCATCACTTCAGTCCAATCTGTCACACCTCTTCTGGTAACACAGTTAACTAGATCTCCACCTCCAGGACCAATTCCCAAAACCCGTGAAACTGAAAATGAGAAAGGGTCTCAGCAGTCACATTCTTAGTACCCTGCAAATGTACACCTGTAAAAGAAAAATTTATCAAGAAGCTCTGTAAAACCAATTTCCATAAAACTAACAAAAACAACCTATATTTTGCTGTCTTTGACTGCACCTTATCAAAATAAATTCTATTGTCAACCACCATGCCCAACAACAGCCACTCATCATCCCACACTGGCAGCAATTGAAATGCTGATCCAATATTGACCTTCACCAACTATCTATCTTTAAACCCTCTAATGATAGCCATTGCTTCATCCAATGAAACATACCTAACCTTAGAATCCTCTTTTGAAATAAAACCACTAACTGAATTCCCTTCTGGATAGGACAAATGGTGAATCAGCAAAAATTCATCATGCACATTTTTAGGGACCAATCCCAGTGATGACACTATTTTAAAACCTTTTCCGTCTCCTGCACAGAACATAAATTATTACAGACTGAGCCTTCCCCATAAACCCTAGACTTAATCAAAACCCCCCAGGAGAACCCCATTATCAACTTATCCATGATCTTCAAATCCAGAAAATGATTCAGCATGTAACTCAATACCTGCCCATTAATGGCTAAATGGGAAACCCAGTCTTCCCCTCTGTCCCTGCAAAGACAAGCCTCCCCTCTGCTCCTCCCACAAAACCCCTTTAAGCCTGTAGACTGAAGAGATAATAATCCTATATCAGAGGTAAAAGAACCCACCTAGACCATATTCCCTTGCCTACAACCATACTGAGATATTGGATGCACTCCTGCATAATTTTAACAAGTGTGAGAGAATCTGCACGTAACCCACATGCACTGTTCCACATTAAATGCCCAACAAACTCTAGCTACTTTGCTACCTAACTTATCCCTACTTACAAAGCCCCCAAAAATATCCATCATGGTGGCTAGCCAAATGTCAGGGTACCTAAGTTCCCATCTCAATGACTGATCCACCACCTTCTATTTCCAAAACCACTGATCATACCATATCCAGGCATTCCCTGCATGCATCCAGTGGACCTCCCTAATTATGAGGAAATAAGCCAAAACTGGTAAGGCCAATGAATTATCCTTCTCTAACCAAACCACCATGTAGTACACAAAACCCAATACCCAATTCTATCACGTCTGGGTTCAAAGCCTTCCAATTCTCCTTCACCTCAAGATATCCTTGCTATTTGCTACCTCAAATTCCAGTAAACACTGAGCCCCCCTCTCCATCAATTAATTCAAATCCATCTGTATATTCACATTTCCAGATCTTCTCTTTAACTGATGCGGGGATATTCAGGAAGAGAATGACCCCCCCCCCGCTTCTGCACTGAGCAAAGCCTGAGTAGTTAACCAATCCCCATGTCACATTCCGAATTCGGAACCCACCTCTTGCTGAGCTGACTTGGCCCTATCCAAATTCAATCCCAGGTTCCCTAATGAAGAGCCTATGCTAACTTCACTAACCATTGCCTTCTTCTGTACCTGCCCAACCTCCCTAAGAAAGACCCGATCCACCACACCACCTGTGACCTCACTGTTATTATACAATGGCTCTCCTCCTTTCCTCCTCAGCTGACTACCCTCAGAAACTGTGAAGTCTGCAGTACCTTCATTTAACCCCAACAAAATATCCTTACCTGTACTGGAACCAGAAACTGTTCCACCAGCCGGAATGCCCACCATGGCACTGACAGCTGAGTTGTGAGTTTGCTTCCCCCATGACACTGAACTGCTCTTTAATGCTCATGCTAGTCTCTTCCTTGCAGGCATGCTAGCTACATCCCCTGGAGCAGGGTCTCTCTCAGGCATCTCTCAGAACAATTCATCTGCTTGCAATACAATTGCCACCCATGTCTGTCTCAGAATGCGAGATCTGTCCATTTGTCAAAAGAAAGAATACCATAAAACCATTATAAGAGACAAAAGGGGGAGGGGTAACTTTCTTCACTAAAATAAGTTGTGATGTACTGCAGTACCCATCATGTCTAGATGGGACTAAATGCACTTATGAAGATAAAAGGAGAGAATCCCACCTTGTACCTTGTATGGGTAAAGTAAACACCATAACCACAATATGAGGTTTAATCCATATGAACTCTGCCTTGCAGTTGTTTCCATAATAAACAGCAGCAAATGTTACTCACGGCTGCTCCTAAGCCCACAAACAACTACTTCAACATGTGTACTATAAGGTAGAGCTACTGTATACCTGTGCTAAGTGCCAGTACAGTGAGATTCAACAGCCAGCTCTCCACTATTAGGGGCATCATTATGCGCCAATAACTAGATACCATTTAATATGTAAGCATAATTAATAAGGTTCATGATTTAGAAATATTAATGGCAGGTCTGGTTTGCTCAAAATCTGTTATTGATAAGCAAGGAAATATGCTGCTAATAAAAACTTAATGCAAGAGTCTCTAACCTTTCTGTTTCATGACCTGTAGCTAGACTGTTGTACAGTACTTAGGTACTGATCTCTACTTCACTTTTTTTTTTGTTAATTTACTTTAATGCTTAACCACAGTAACTCATCCAGACAATAGACCAAATGTCCATACATCACCAGTCCCGGACTCTCTCTCCTTCCCCCATGACAGTTAGTGCCACACAGTGCATGTGCAGAGGCAACTATTATTAGTGGGCACCTTGTGGCTCACAAGCACATAATCTTCACTTATTAAAGCTTCCAAGCAGCAAGGAACAGAATGCATCAAACCACTTATTAAAGCCTCTGTGCAGCAAGGAACAGAATGCACCAAACCACCACCAAAAATGATGACATGACAGGGTAAAAGTCATGCACAAACTCTGAAAAAATATGGAACGACAGTCACAGATGTCTTGAGGCCAAAGAAAAGATCTATACCCAGCAACGAGCTTAGCCCTAAACCCAAATCTAACCCTTTACACTACTTAAGGAGAATTGCTCAACCAACTACTGCTAACTATAATTCACTGAGGTAACCAAAGAAAATGGAATAAAAGAAATGACAAAAGGGGCAAACCAGAGATAACACACTGCACCAAGTTACACAGCCCACAAAGAAATAAACCACTCTGACTCTCACCTGCAAGATAAATCCTCTACATTTATCCACATATTTACTGGATTTAAAAAAAAAAATCAAACTTTAACACTAACCTAACTCCACCATACTTACCACTATTAACCCAAGGCCTACCTGTGCATTGAAGTACCTATAGGTCATCACAGACGTGGTACTTGCTACAGCAAGTTTGTGCTTAAATCTGATCTCTCCATCCTATAGCTCTTGCCTAAAACTCCACTAACCCCTCCTTATGCGTACCTCAGTTCTTCCATAACTCCCTTCTCCATAACTTGAAGGAGACCAACACCCACAGACTCAAAAAACATGTTTATTTCAGCATGTTTTGGTGTTTCTACATTTTACCTCCACTCTGGGACTATTTACAGGTTTTTAAATATTTTATATGTAATTTCTGAATCTGACCACATAGGGGCTGGCATCTTGAAGTAATTATGATTATTTAGTCTGCCTCTAGATATCCCACAATGCAGTACTTATCTGTAAAAAATTACATCATGCAGGCCTCTTTCTAACTAAAGCTCCTGTCACTGCATTGATTTTACATGCATATACTGTTGTCTTTCAATCAGTTACTTTTAAGTAACATTTCATGCCATTCAATGACTGCTTAAAACACAAAGAGTGCAAATGTCACAGAACAGACTTTTAAAGTACTTTTTACTGCTGCTTCTTTTTAGAAGTGCTAAATTGCAGTCTTTTATAAATCTTGAATTCTATTACTTGGACTCATCTCCCATCCCCCTTCACACCTAACTTCACTAGCTGTCAAAGTGCTAAGGCTAATTTGAACTGTCACCTGCTGTGACTGACAGCTCATAGCAGAAGACTTGACTTATGTACTCTTTCCTTGTTCTAGCCTTTACTTTCTATATGAGTAGGGGAAGGACCAGGGAGCTGTGACATCACAGCATGAATGTTTATTAGGGAGGTCATGCTGATGTCCGTTTGGGGAGGGAATTGGTCAGAAAATTACTTGTATTTATTGTCCTTGATGACATCAATGAATTGGAGACTGCAGCAAGCTTTTCCAAGGCAGGATAAAAGTTTTTTGAAAGTGAAATAACCACAGTACAGCACTGTTCTAGTGAAGAGAAACAGTCAATTTAAAATATTTTAAATGCTGTATTGTTGTTTATTCATAGCAGGGACAACAAATAGGGAGAAGAAGGATAGAGAAGTTCAGCATTTAATAACAGAATCCCATTGTTGTCATTTACACCTTTGCTGCCCTCACTTGATTCTCTCCCACAATCCTGCCTTCTCCATTCAGTATAAATTATTCATTCCCACCTCCTCTTCACCTCCCAATCCCACCAAAAATCCTAAAGCATCTCACGACAAATTAGTTTGTTCCAAATTACATTTAAATTCTAGAAGACAGAAAGAAAAGCTGTAAAACAAGATCACATCAGTTATGTCTGACACAATGATGATCCTTTTGTGATTTAATTCTGAAATATAATTATAAGGAAGTAAGATAATTCTCATGCATTTAAATGGGACATAATATCAAACTTTAATAAAAATGGATTTTTTTATAGGGAGCTTTCCTTTAACCTCAAAGCATATAGCTGATAGATTTAGATCATTAATAACTGGAGGAAAACAAAGCATATCTCACTGTGTTGCTGAGCTATATAGATTGTTACAGTATCGTTAGCCTGGGGAACAACTTTCTGATGCTATGTCGGACAAGCTCATATGCTGTACTCATTGTGAAAGAACCAAAATAAATTCACTTTTTAAAAAATAATTAACATTGTAGCAAGCACTGACCTTGCACTTTCAATGGAAAGTGCTGCAAAGGGCATCTTGGAATAGCAAAAGAAGTTTCTGGAAAATAAGATAAAATGTCATTGTGCAGGAAAATTGCAAAAATGTTATTGATGTGGTAAAGCATCTGATAATACAAATGATTGTTGGTCTAATAGACTGACTAAAGAAAATGCTATAGGCAGAGGCATATAGGATGTGCAAAGTTGACAAGAAGTGCAACAGGCAGAAAATAAAAATTCATATAGGCAAATATTTTAAATGCAAAACATGAGGTGCATAATGCCATTGAGTAACAAACAGGCTCAGAATTAGGGAAAAAAGAGAAGCAGGGCCTGCTATGCCTAGAATCTCACAGTATTTCAGGATCACACCACGCAATTATATTTGACAAAGTGGATATGGCTGTAATAAAATTAAAAATGGAGCTTCATAAACACTATGCATTATCTGTCATTTCAGCTCCGACTGAAAACTTGCCATCCCAAAACATCTAGTAAAGGTGCAATAAAGGTTAATGAAACTTGTAATAGCAAACCACAAAGTTGGACCTGTACAAAGTAGACAGTGGAGAATGTGCACTGTTTGGAGGACAATGGCTCCAGAAATTCAGTTTGACTGGTACATCATTAAAATTCTATATGTGACAGAAGTTGATGATACATAGGATCTGTCAGTACTGCCACTGCCATGATTTCTGCAATTGGTCACAGTCACATAGAAGTTTCTAAGAATGGTGCACAGACACTCTCAAAGGTATAAAATCTAGAAATCGAGGACAGACTCAAGCACCAATGCGCTACCATGAGAGACCAACAGTGCCATGAGAGTGCAAATATATTTTTACTACATTGTTTTATAAATATAATGTTCTATATTGCAGCTGATGCTCTTTTCATATGGAAAAAAAGGTCATTCCCACAAAGTCAATCACATAATAGAAAACTACTGAGGTTTTAATGACCACCTTAAAAATTCTACCAGAGGAGGTCCTGAGTGTCATTTGACTCTCGCTTATTTTAGAGGACTTCAGACTTTTTATAAATAGAAATGACATCAAACATATAAATAGTACTTCTCATGATCCTCATGCAATGGCTGAAAGTCTTGTCCTAGTCTTCCAAACTAATGGAATCGGTAAATCTATAGCTGCTAGCAAATTCATATAGCAGAATCACTGTTTTAGCAGAACAACAGAGAATATGAATATTCTCTTGTAAAACAATCAGCATACAAAGTTAACTTGAATTACTTGAAGAAATTTACTGCCACATGCCAGTCAGCAGATAACAAATTCCTACCAATAAACTTCTTTTGAGTCATGACTGCTCTAGCAGAGTTGTGTAGGCAACTGAATTAAAGAAAAGTATGCCCTCTTTATGCCCTCTTTATGCAACAAACAGTTCTAATCCAGAAGCAAAATAGATATCTGTAAGCCACACCAGTAAAACACTGTACTACCACTGATGTTAGTTATCTGAACCACAGCCAGCTTTTATATTAAAATGATAAGGAACAACTAAAATTTGATGTAGGTAACTATAATCAGCTATAAGCACAAATACTACTTGATGCTACTGAAGAAAAATGTTATTCAGTTGGAAGCAAATGACTGCCATAACAAATAAAAACTGATGCATTACTTTGAAAATTATCAGCAGAGCAATAGTTACTTGTGGAGACTGTCCTGCCTAAAGATGATAAAATGTGATTATATATTTAACAGTTCTATCCTTGCCATCTGATTCCCAGGAACAAACTCACAAAGACAAATAAATATGCATATTTCTTAGCATACAGGTTTATAATGCTGCATGTGAGCTGCAACTCATTGATAGCCACCTTGGCTGGTGGGTTGGGTCTGGCATAATAATTACAGTCTTCACCTCATAGACACAGGGACAATGTTTGATCCTAACCTCAGAATATTGGCTAGGCTTAAAATGGCCCTTCAGGGCATTAGCCTAGCATTCACCTATAAACCTATAAGCTCCTTTTCAGCCAGCTATACCAGACACACAAAAAGGAGATCCTAAATATTGCCAAGACACCATGCCTCTTTAAGGGGCAGACATATGCTTGTAGAACTATAGGCAAACTAACATAACACCAAAAACTGAGTTTTATCCTAAAGAAAATAAAATAAAGGTGCTCAAGCAAAATAGCTACAAGTAATGCAGCACATATGAAAACTGTAGCTCACTGACATTACAGATATAACTTTTCTCTCTCTCTCTCTCGGTCACTGAAGCAGTGAAGTTGGAGGAGGTCCCTACCAGGGCCAGACAGCAGACTAATGTCATTTCAAGGAACACCTGTGCCCCCCAAGAAATGTAAATGAAGTAACACAGTTCTTAATCCTAATTACAATAAAGTAATGGGCAAAAAGGCGCAATGACTGTGACAAATAGTACATTTCAAAAATATCATATTGTCCTTTAATAGTTCAACCCTGTAGCATCAAAGTGATGTGTTGTGACACCCACTGATTTTTATTCTTGTGTCATTATTTAAATCATAGGGTAAAAGGTAAAATAACAATCCAAACATTTTCATTTTAAGGCCTAACATGAAATTTTCAAGCAGACCAAGTAGCTGTAGTGCAGATATAAGACATAAAATGCTTTGCACCCCTAAACACACACACACACACACACACACACACACACACACACACACACACACACACACACACACACACACACTGTATTCAGAAGTGCCCAATCTCTGCTACATAGCTAACTATAACAACTCAGTAACTAGCTAGAAGTTCTAAGCTTGCAGTCTCGGTGGGCTTAAGCAATTATTGGTTAGATGATCGTTCAAGACAGAGATCAAGGAAACCAGTACTAGAGATTGGGGGGCAATTATGACTTTTTGTCAGGTAAAGGAATTTATTATATTTTATTTTTATGAAAGCTATGGAATATTTAATCTTTTAAAAGAGGATGGAATTATAAAAATTAAATCAGAGGTACAATTTTTCTTTTGTATCAATAAGATTGTTTTAAGTTATTTATTTTATTTATCTTTGTGTAACACATTTATCCCATTAGGCTAGTGGCCTATTTTTCTGAGAAGAAATGAGGTGATATTTATACTACTCGGGAAATCTGTCAGGGAACTTCCCCTATTCCTTTGTGTACGCATCATGGGATCTTTTACATTTACCAGATATACCACCAACTCAAGCAGATGGGGCATAAGTTTAGCATCTGAAGGAAGAGTATTTTTAAATAAATAACTGAAATGTGATAGCTATTTACTGTAGATGAAATATTTCCAGGGGAAGAGGATTTTTTCAAAATCGCAGAAATCAGTAATTTGCAATAAAATCAGGCACTAGATATGAGAACATACAACGACAATGATGTTTACAGCATTATACTAGGTCAGTATTCTGCAGGTGCTGCAGTTCTTGGTTACATAACATCCTAACTGCTAGCACGGCACGTGTTCTGAGTAAAATAGATATTCTGCAGATATGTGCACATAATTATTTGAATATGATTCATCAAGGTGTCTAGGAATGTTTTATCTTTTAAAAAAAGCAAGAGTAACAGCATCATAAATAAGATGATACAACTACATTTAACTTTTCCCCTTTTCAGGTCCATTTCCTATAAATCATAGACACTGTGTTACACCCACAATGCTATCTGTGACAGTTCCTGCCAATGTGGGTTTTCACTTTCTAACAGTTGTCATATAGGCTTCCTGTATCTCTAGAAAAAAAAAAAAAACAAGTGGCAGGTTTCTTGCATACTGTGGGCAAGATGAGATTCTTTCATAGATGAAATGAGCCTTCTTTCTTAATTCATTTCATACAAGGGAACTGTAACTTTTCTTATATAAACATTTCCGAAGCACTGCTGTATGACTGGATGGCCCATGCTACTTTATTTTGAAAATGAATTTGCATCTTGGACATTTTAACTGCACCAATATTTTGTGTTTCACTATCCAAATCATCAGCATTTGCAACAGATTTATTTGTCATAATTTTGATTTTTTTTCCAAGTAAGGAATTTAACATATCGATAAATGCAAGCTCTGCAGATTGTGCACTGAATATGCATGCAGATAAATGGTTTGTGGCATGTCCATAATGTTGAGAAGTATACCTTTTACGTATTTTCACTAATATATATTGTAGCTAAGTGGGGGTTGAGCTTGTCAAGTGGTGAGCTTCAAGTGACTTAAAGTGTGTAAGTCAAGGTAAAAAAAAAAAAAAAAATATATATATATATATATATATATATATATATATATACACACACACACACACACACACACACACACACACACACACACACACACACACACACACACACACATATATATATATATATATATATATATATATATATATGTGTATGTATATAAAATGGAAGCTCAAATTTTCAAAATCATTAGATTGAAGTCTTGAAACTTTGAACAGTTTAAATTGAAATCACCGTACAGCACAGAAAGGGAAATTTACAATTCTCTTCACTGCAGTGAGATCTCAGTATATTTTATTAGCAGGGGGTGTGGACGGGGTGCATAAATATAAAAAAAGTTTTTATTTTTTTATTGAAGTTTCAAACTTTCAAAACTTCGATGTTATGGTCTTGACCATATGAAGTTTGAAGTTTTTAAAAATTCGAGCTTCCAAAGTAGATATATATATATATATATATATATATATATATATATATATATATATATATATATATATATATATACACATGGTATCATTTAGCCACAACATGTTTAATTAGTGAAGGCTACTGCAAGCAAAGATTTGATGTCCAGAGTTACATTTCCTGTAAACTAGAAGAAGGCACCAGGAGAAAATTCAACTTGACTCTTGTAAGGCATCCTGAACTAATGAAAGAAAGAGGGGGAGAGAGGAAGAGAGAGAGAGAGAGAGAAAGAGTCAGAAAGAGACTTTGTGAGAGAGACTGTAATTCAACAGTATGGAACTCTTTTGAAGGCATTCAATGTGAACTTGTTAACCCTAAGATTTTTGTTTGATAAGAAACTGTATTATTTAAATTCCTTTTTATAATACACAATGCTGTTTTGTAAGAGCGTTATCTCTGATGCCATTATTATTCTTCACTGGTCATTGCAGTGGTCATTTTTTGATATACAGTTTTGACACCAAAGTCTTAGAGATGTTCAGCATCACAGCCAAGGAGCTACCCATTTCAGTATGAGTTTATACAACATAAGAAAAAAAAATAAAGAGAGAGACATAGAGTGCTGTTGAGTGTACTGAGAGGTATTTTTTCCTCTATTGAGTGGATGACAACTAAAGTGCAATTACTGCAGCCTCTCGCTTCTGCAAAAAAAGGGATGGTGGCAGTAGCCAAATTAATGGCTGTGCCAAAATCAGTCCCACCATTAACACAACTAACCAGGAAGGAGGACCTAGAGATGTAACTTGTCAACTTTGAGAGGTACACTAACCAGACATGATAGGACTGAGCTGACTGGGCTAGGATAATTTCAGCTCAGATGAGTAAATGACTGCTGAAAGCCTTCATGGATATGGATGGAATTGAGTGTTGAGGCCTCAAAATGGCCTGAAAGGCATGACTTTCCAGACCTGGAGTAAATTAATATACACAGCTGAAAAGTTTCTTTGTTGCAGTTTCTCTCATAACAAAATAGTAAGGTCACAGTTATGTGAATTAAACAACATAATTAACTTATTTGTTTAGATTTTAAGGCTCAACATAATAAAAATGGCAAGGTTGAAATGTTAGGCTCTTACAAATTCAAGATATCTTTATCTTATGCTTTAATAAAGTTGGCTTGTCAAACTGAACCTAATGACTCTGAAAATGTTGTTATACTAGTAGAAAGATTAAAGAACACATACTCAGTGCTAATGTTGTGCACTGCTTCTTCGTTCACCTATACTAGTTGCTCCATTTTTGTTTTGGTTACTAGTGCAAAGACTGCTATACAATAAAACTATGCAAATGACTGGGCAATCCTTCAGTAAAACCTAAATCAATTGCTGGCAGAAAACACAAAGCATCAGTAGCTGGTGTACTTCATTTTAGATGCACAAAAATGGTCATGTAGCTAAATTTTATGAAAACTGTGACTTCTGAAAAGCATGATACAGTTATGTTATTCCTGTGTACTGTGACAGATAGTCTGTAAGTATGTTTGAGACTACATTCTTTTACTGTGCTACCACAGAGTTAAGTACAGTGTCTTAACTGGTGTCTGCTATAAGGATTACTAGGGTCAAGCATGTTGTTCATGATGATAAATGGAGAGTATGTACTGAGGAGGAAAACCCTTACTGACAGAGCTGGTGAAGTAGCTTGTATTCATGGAGATAAGGCACTGTATCCTACTAGTCCTCTAGAAATCCAAACTGTTTGGGAATATAGTTCATCCTGTTGCTATTCTACTCAATTTAAAACATAATATGATGACAGGGAAATATTCCCTCACTTAAAAGATTTGTAAAAGCAGAGTGAAAAGGATAAAAGGATACTCTTTGATAAATCAATCTATCAAATTAGGAAGGGGATCAACAAATGAATAAGCCCCCGGATATACCTTGGCCTAACTTAGAAAACATGGGGGAGCAACCACCAGTCACATTCATTAAAGCTTATGAATGCAACAAAAAACAAGGCATAGTGTAAGAAAGATCTAAAGATACAGATATGTGTATAAGGATGCAGACAGAAGAATAACCTACACAATTTTAAAATATATGTCAGCATATACTTATGGCAGAACTGCTTGGAAGAGAAGAACCTAAAGAAGGTTGGTAGCTACACAAACAAATATAGCCAACATGAAAATACTAGACAGAAATGGAGTAGAAGAGACACCGAGACGTGGAATGTTGTGGGTAACAGAAATGAAGAATAGAAAATAAGAGAAGAGATCACTCATTGAGGGAGTAATGCTCAGTCACTCTAAAACAGGGTTTAGCCACATAAAGAAGTATAGCAAAAGTGAGGGTGCTCAGAATACCAAGTGACAAGACCCCCCCAACAGAGACCTAATGATATTTATGTTGAGTCAAAACACAAAAGCCCTAAGCAGGAAAAAGAAGGCTCCATGCATCAAGTTCATAAAGGAAATTAAACAGAGTACTGAGCAATGCACAGATACCAAGTGCCAATGAATAATACTTGTATGAGATGCCTTTTCTAAGAGAAGAATTAGGTACTGTGATGCCATTGCCTGTATTCACTGGAGTGGAGACAGTACCCTATACATCATGAAAAGCTAACATTAAAAAAATTCAAGAGTTGCCTGACCTTCAGGTAAGCAGGTAACATTTTACAAAGGTCCAGTAGGAAGATCAACACTTTGAAAAGAACAAGGGAAAATTGCTAAAACTGCAGGAGACTACACTGAACAAGAGGTCCCTATATCTTACTGATGGTGTGAGTTACAATATGATGTGCTGTTCAGAGTAAATAAGTCCGGAAAAGAACTTATACAGCCTATTGATGGGTGATTCAAATCAATCATCTGCAAATTTAGTCAGCCACAGGCATTGACATTGGCCTTGATTTCAAAGAAGTAAATGCCAAAAAGGGGTGATCCTATGACTAAACCCTGAGGGACTTCACTTGTGACTGGCTTGTTTGTAGAAGTGGCCTCCCAATTCTAACTTTCTGCGTCCTGCCTGTGAGCCAGCTGACTATCCAATGGGTGACATAAGGGTTTATATCTAACCTCATAAGTTTGTCAATAATGCCCAAGTCAGGGATTGGGTCAAATGCCTTAGCTCAATCAAGGTATGCAGTGTGAACCATTTTGCCCTCATCCATTGCTTTGGTGACCTTCTCAATGAAGTCTACCAGAGTGAGTAGGCATGACCTGCCCTTGAAGAAACCAAATTGGGTTGAGTCCAGTATCTGGAGGCTTCCTATGTCCATGATAATTATTTCCATGTCTTTGGATAAGAGACTAGTGAAACATATGGGACTGTAGTTTCCAGGGTCTGAAGATGACTAACCTTAGTACAGAGGGATGACTGCTGCTGTTCTCCATTTATGAAACATAAAAACTGTTTGGAGGCTACAGTTAAATAGCAATTCTAGAGGTCCTGATAGATCATGTTTCATGCTATTTAGAAGGCATCTTGTGATGTCGCCTGGACCCACTGATGCAGTGTTCTTGGCATTAGAGAGAGCTTTAAGGACCTGTTTCCTAGTGATAGCAGGGTGAGTTATATTTGATGGTATTTCCTGAGGGAAGTTTGATAGGGAGAGAGGGGTAAAGTTGGAGCTGAATTTGTTGTCCAGTAGGTTTGATATATTTTCAGGCTCAGTATAGGTGGCTCTATTTGCAATGCGATCTGTACACAATTGTGTATTGCCTTTAAGGTTACGGACATATATAAAGAATGTGTTGTGGCTGTCCATGGCCTGAAAGGCCAATTTTATCACAAATGTCACTTTGGTAGACTTTATTTGTTCTCTGAGTTGTTTGTTGAGTTGGATGAGAGTTTTCATCCTGCTGTGTGCTGCACCTTCTAATTTTTTTCTGTGATTTTTCTTCCTTCTGTTATGCAGCTTACTGATGATGTGATTTGACTAGGGTGGCTTGTTTTTTGAGTTAGTTCTATACTTCTTCCTGGTGTGTACAGCTGCCTCTATGCAGCTATTAACATGCTTGTATAGATTTTTGTGAGCAGTTCTGTGTAGGCAGCAGTGTTCTCAAGGTTTATGGGGGACTGACATTTTGTCAGGTTATCACTTAATAACAGGAAGTTTGTCTTAGAGTACTTCCTGAATATTCCAGGGCTAGCTGGAGTTCCAGGTTTTATTTTTATTTCAAGGAAGTCCATTTTGTGGTCTGACCTTATCAGAGAAGACATTACACTAGGAGATGTGCAGCACTCTCCCATATTAGTGAAGACTAGATCCAGTATGGTTGCACCCCTTGTTGGTGTATTGACAATCTGGTCCAGGGAGTTTGTGTTTATAAACTCCAGGAATCGCTGTGCCTGTACGTTTGTTGTCATATAGTATTCCCAGTTAATAGTGGGGTAATTAATATCGCCAATGAATATGGTATTAAGTTGGATGGTGATTGTTTCCCATAAGTTTAAATACATGTTATGGGTTTCCTGGGACATAGAGGGGGACCTATAGCTTGCAAGAAAGTGGAGCAGAATTTTGATTATGGTGATTTGACCACGATAAATTGAGACACTTCCACTTTTATCCCTAGGCTGTGAAGTTGCTGTTCTAAATGTGTCAGAGGTATTATAACCTTGCACTGTTGGTGTGCGCTCCGCTCTGCCCTTGTGATCAAACCACACCAACTATGAGTAAATCCTGATGTACCCACACACAGTTTTGGATTATTGCTTAATTATGAAATAAAGGCTAATTACTATTCAAAAATGAGAGAAAAAAAAAAAAAAAGAGAGAGAGAAAACTAAGGAAAAAGTGATTAGGAATTTGGCAATGCATTTTATCATGAATAACTACTTAAATACAACAGAAAAAAGAACATTTTTTGTTATTTACTAACAAGATGGCCACTGGGCCTGCTACCATGCAGGAAGAGGCATTAGAGTGAGCTAGTGTACCAGATATGGGAATCATGTGCACCTCCAGGATGCAGGACAGAGACACCAGTGATGCACCCCCATGCATTACACACCACCTGGCAATTGATAGAATAGTAGCCCTTTTTAATCTGGTACTGCTTCACCCCATGGACCAGATTGGGCCCTAATTACAACATGGGTGCAAACTATTGCACCAAGTACCTCAGGGACATGTGCCACCTCATAAAAGGCACTCATAGTCCTGGCTCAGTCATGAGGTGACTGTGGGAAATAGATATACTGAGCTGCTGCAGTATTGTCAAGACAGAAGCCTGAGAGATACCCAACATATTTCCAGGCATTTCTGGAAGGTTGCCATGCAATTATAGTGAGGGCTATACATACCTTATTAGCTACTGGTAACTGGCAAGGTGTTATATCCTTGGCAGGACATAACGCCTACAGTTGAGGCTATTGCAACAGTGATCAATATGAAGAAAATTCTGTAGAATATGCACATCTGAAACAATTGCAAGTGGCATGACATCCATACCTTCAAATGTGTGCAGTTATTAAAATATATTTGTGTGTGTGTGTGTGTGTGTGTGTGTGTGTGTGTGTGTGTGTGTGTGTGTGTGTCTGGGGTATGTGTGTGTGTGTGTGTGTGTGTGTGTGTGTGTGTGTGTGTGTGTGTGTGTGTGTGTGTGTGTGTGTGTGTGTGTGTGTGTGTGTGTGTGTGTGTGTGTGTGTGTGTATGTGTGTGTGTGTGTGTGTAAAATTAAGTAATAATCCATGACTTTGCATGGGCATATCAGGATTTACCCACAGTTGGTGTGGTTTGATCATGAGGGCAAAGCACGAGTGATTAAAAGTGCTAACCATGGATAAATCCTGATATACCCACAAACAGGAGCAGATTATTGTGATTATACAATCACATTATTTAAGAAAGAAACTGTTTACCTTTCTTAAATGATGTGATTGTATAACGGCACTACAGTGTTCTTCTGCCCTCTGACTTGTAAAGTGATGCACCGTACATGCGTTTGGTACATACAAACACACACTTAGAGATTACATCATTTTGTACAATTAATAGAGTGTGGAAAGCAGTATTTCTGTAGCACTCTGTCTCTTGTTTTCCCCTTTTTCCTGGGTTATGTTTCAACTGTTTTGTTCAAAGGTAAAAAAACATCAGAGAAGCCATTATGGATTTTAAAAATACTACATGGCATAGGGCAGAAATATGTAGAAAATCATGGACGTTCTGCAAAATCTGTTGGCAGCTGATAGGTATGGTTATGGTACTACCAGAAAGCATACTTCTCATCTGTTTAGCATTTTATAGAACATTTCAATTTTTTCCTCATATTTTGTTCTATCCCTAAGCATGCCTCAGAAAAATGAACAAGTTTATATCAAAGCAAAGTCTGTCTGCTTAATAATACATCAACAGCAGGGCTTTTTTATGGTGTATGTTCAATTTATAATGGGTAGACTTGTTGGGCTGTCCAATTAGTGTGCTCATTTTTGAATAGTAATTAGCCTTTATTTCATAATTAAGCAATAATCCAAAACTGTGTGTGGGTACATCAGGATTTACTCATAGTTGGTGTGGTTTGATCACAAGGGCAGAGCGGAGCGCACACCAACAGTGCAAGGTTATAATACCTCTGACACATTTAGAACAGCAACTTCACAGCCTAGGGATAAAAGTGGAAGTGTCTCAATTTATCGTGGTCAAATCACCATAATCAAAATTCTGCTCCACTTTCTTGCAAGCTATAGGTCCCCCTCTATGTCCCAGGAAACCCATAACATGTATTTAAACTTATGGGAAACAATCACCATCCAACTTAATACCATATTCATTGGCGATATTAATTACCCCACTATTAACTGGGAATACTATATGACAACAAACGTACAGGCACAGCGATTCCTGGAGTTTATAAACACAAACTCCCTGGACCAGATTGTCAATACACCAACAAGGGGTGCAACCATACTGGATCTAGTCTTCACTAATATGGGAGAGTGCTGCACATCTCCTAGTGTAATGTCTTCTCTGATAAGGTCAGACCACAAAATGGACTTCCTTGAAATAAAAATAAAACCTGGAACTCCAGCTAGCCCTGGAATATTCAGGAAGTACTCTAAGACAAACTTCCTGTTATTAAGTGATAACCTGACAAAATGTCAGTCCCCCATAAACCTTGAGAACACTGCTGCCTACACAGAACTGCTCACAAAAATCTATACAAGCATGTTAATAGCTGCATAGAGGCAGCTGTACACACCAGGAAGAAGTATAGAACTAACTCAAAAAACAAGCCACCCTAGTCAAATCACATCATCAGTAAGCTGCATAACAGAAGGAAGAAAATCACAGAAAAAAATTAGAAGGTGCAGCACACAGCAGGATGAAAACTCTCATCCAACTCAACAAACAACTCAGAGAACAAATAAAGTCTACCAAAGTGACATTTGTGATAAAATTGGCCTTTCAGGCCATGGACAGCCACAACACATTCTTTATATATGTCCGTAACCTTAAAGGCAATACACAATTGTGTACAGATCGCATTGCAAATGGAGCCACCTATACTGAGCCTGAAAATATATCAAACCTACTGGACAACAAATTCAGCTCCAACTTTACCCCTCTCTCCCTATCAAACTTCCCTCAGGAAATACCATCAAATATAACTCACCCTGCTATCACTAGGAAACAGGTCCTTAAAGCTCTCTCTAATGCCAAGAACACTGCATCAGTGGGTCCAGGCGACATCACAAGATGCCTTCTAAATAGCATGAAACATGATCTATCAGGACCTCTAGAATTGCTATTTAACTGTAGCCTCCAAACAGTTTTTATGTTTCATAAATGGAGAACAGCAGCAGTCATCCCTCTGTACTAAGGTTAGTCATCTTCAGACCCTGGAAACTACAGTCCCATATGTTTCACTAGTCTCTTATCCAAAGACATGGAAATAATTATCATGGACATAGGAAGCCTCCAGACACTGGACTCAACCCAGTTTGGTTTCTTCAAGGGCAGGTCATGCCTACTCACTCTGGTAGACTTCATTGAGAAGGTCACCAAAGCAATGGATGAGGGCAAAATGGTTCACACTGCATACCTTGATTGAGCTAAGGCATTTGACCCAATCCCTGACTTGGGGATTATTGACAAACTTATGAGGTTAGATATAAACCCTTATGTCACCCATTGGATAGTCAGCTGGCTCACAGGCAGGACGCAGAAAGTTAGAATTGGGAGGCCACTTCTACAAACAAGCCAGTCACAAGTGAAGTCCCTCAGGGTTTAGTCATAGGATCACCCCTTTTTGGCATTTACTTCTTTGAAATCAAGGCCAATGTCAATGCCTGTGGCTGACTAAATTTGCAGATGATTGATTTGAATCACCCATCAATAGGCTGTATAAGTTCTTTTCCGGACTTATTTACTCTGAACAGCACATCATATTGTAACTCACACCATCAGTAAGATATAGGGACCTCTTGTTCAGTGTAGTCTCCTGCAGTTTTAGCAATTTTCCCTTGTTCTTTTCCGTTGCTTTTTTTAAACCTGTGTCGCTATGTTAAACTCTTTTAACATAGCGAGACAGTGTTTTAAAAGAGACTTATACTAATGGAAAAAGTCCAGGCGACAGCACCTTTTTCCATTAGTATAAGTCGATTTACAACGTGCACGCTGGCCATTCAGCGTGCACGTTTTGGAATATTAATGGGGGGTCATGGTATAATGAGAAATAACCAGTTGCATTACTTCTGTATTACACTGGTATACATTTTAAACCATTCCCTTATATGCTTAGAATTAGTTGTCAGAAAGCTATGAATTTGTACATTTGTACAGCTAAGAAACTGAAAACTTCCTTGAATTGCTTCATTTTTCTCTGTGTTCACCTTATTTATGAACAAAATTCAAAGATTGTAAATGCAAAGTGTAAAATTTTAAAACACCATTCCACCAAAAAGACAAGCTATTTGCAGTTACTAAAGTGTAAAACTTTATTTGTAATTTGCAATAAAGGGGAGACTGGCACAGTATGAAAATTCAGTTATTAATAAATATTTAAAAAATCACATAGTAAGCAAGTGCAACAGTGAATGTCTAATGTCTTCCATATTAGTACTAGTGATATCAGTAATACTAAGAAAGAAAAAAGAGGTGAAATAAAGGTGAACAACAACTATCTTAAGTTTTCTATTTCTAGCTAATGAGGAAATAAATTATAACAAGCATAAGCAGGGTAGGAGAATGAAAACTTAATTTTAAGGTGCTAAAGCACTGTGCTGTTACTCTGATGCTTACTGTGATGGATTTGAAGTCTTCTTAAGACACTCAGTCTTGCTGGCTGGATTCTGCTGAAATCAAAGTCTAGTTATAGTTGCATTCACAGTCTGTTGCATACAGAAACTTGCAGAATATACACTGATGAGAGAATATAATTTACAGCACCTGTCTTTAAGAGCAGTAACCAATAACTTTTTATAATAAACCACACATATTTCTGTTACAGCTTCAGAAAATGTTCTACTTTACTTCTCATATAGTACAGATGATGTGAGAGATATAACATTTACCTCAAGACAAATGTGTCCCTACCAATACCCCTAACATAATTGGATTTAATACAGACTTTATATATATTTTTAGTTAAGCAATCCCTCTTGGTTTTGGAAAGATACTGCCTTCATGACACAAATGCTGGCACATCTGTTCTTGTGCAAATGCTGATAAGTGGAGAAAAGCATATTTTTAAGGAAACACCTTGTGGATAAACACATGTCCTGCTGTCCATTCTTTAAAGAAAGCAGATTAGGTTTTTTCTGATATATCCTTTTTTTTTTACATTCTTGCCAAGTCTGTAAGAAGTCAGCTTTCTTGATGTGTGTTTAATACACTCATAAGCAAGTTCATTATTTTTTAAGCCACAGTCATTTAGTATGGATGCTAATCACATATTACTAAACTCTGTTTCTGCATTTAAGCAAGCTGTATCTTATTCCTTGTGTATGTTGCATATGTGTAGCAAAGTTACTTTCGACCTTAAAACCTTTTTGAGCATAATCTTACAATTCCCTGTTTTTATTTTAAACATACTCAAACACTTTATACTGATATGTATTTTTGATCACATTATATAGAAAACACATTAAGAAACAAAATCCTTATAGTTAATCCAATGAATATCAAGTATTACTACTAAAACTGAATGTATTTAACAACTTTTTCTTTTGCAAACCATGTTGTGAAAATATTTCATCAGTTATGGGCTGTGTCTGCTTTAGTTTTATTTTTTGCAATCACAGAATTTCATTTATGACTTATAAAACTTTCATTAACTCTTGGCAACTGTTGAATTAACTCTTTACTTTTATTAATTATTTTATATCAAAAGATTAGAGATAAACTAATATCTATAAGAGGCAAAAAACTATGTGCTACGCCAAGCATTTATACACTGCTGAAAATATACAGTTTCAATGTCATTTTAACCATAACAGGGTGGTCATGTCTCTGAACTGCCCATTAACATCTTGGTTGACAGTGAACTGAACATAAAGTACTGAACTGGACTTAGATAATAAATATTTGAATGCAATTATTTCAGTATAGTTAACACTTGAGGGTTTTAAAAAAAGCATGATTTATACACTAAAGAATGCTATGTACATATTAGTCCTTTAGCTGTATGAGAACACCTAGGCTACTCGAAGCTGCTGGTAAGTATGAATAAAGTAGATAGTACTGTGTTTAACTGGTTTCATTAAGATATATATATATATATATATATATATATATATATATATATACACATATTATGTATATACATTCTTGTAAAAGCTTGCATTATATATATATATATATATATATATATATATATATATATATATACACACACACACACACACACACACACACACACACACATATATATATATATATATATATATATATATATATATATATATATATATATAATCTATAGAGGATGGTAACTTAAGCACTACAATGCATTTTTCTGCAAGAAAATGTAAGATGTATGTCTTATGTAAGTGCAGTATTCTGGCTTTAACTGATTTCAGATTTTATAAGAGTCAGTATTTATAAAGGGTGTCTTCAGTACAATATTGCAAACAAATGCATATCAGGCAAATAACTTATGGTATATTAGACTGCAAAATGCAAACCCCACCAAGACTTGATAGCAATGCACATTCTTCCCAGGTATGCATAAGTGCTTCCCATAGCATTTCATCACAGGTATATATATATATATATATATATATATATATATATATATATATATATAAGCACTTCTTATATCATTCTCACATCATACACATAAGCACTTCCCTAATCAGTGGACCATTTTACGCATAAGCACTTCCTGTACATTATTTTTACTTCACTTTTGTAAAAATAAAAATATTTTCAAGTAAGATATTGTGTAATGTTATTGTGTGTGTTTCCTCTTTTGGCTGTCTCCCCATTTTTTCTCTGCTTTTTTTATTTTAATCATGAATCTCCCAATTATGTTCACTTTATTATGGATCCAGTTTCTCTGGAACAGTCCAGATACATACCTTCCAAGTTAGGGAGCGTTCATCCTCTGCACATCCAAGGACATTCTTGCAAGGTCAGGGTGGGGGCTCCAGTACTCCAAGCATGCTGTAACCTGCCAGCCTGTCAAGCATCACTGAACAGGGGGTTTTCGGACTTGGTTGAAGACTTACTAGAAAAGGTCATCAACAGTCAGCTTCAACAACTCAAGACATCTTTTCAGCAGGTGAAAGATTCACTGCCTAAGCTGGTGCTGACCAATGAGCCACCACAGGCCTCTACCTCCGCAATATCGGGGTCCCCTACTGCAATGCCATCTGGGAATAGAAATATTTGAGACTCTCTGGATTGGGTACTCTTGCTGTCACCACTTGTCATCACCCCTTCTTACCCTACCCTATCTTATATACTGTCTTACCTACTTCCCACACACACTACTCTTTCATATAAAAAAAAATCTTGAAAGAATAGTGGGACTATCCCGTGAGAAAAGCATAGTGCCCATCCTCACCAACCTTCTCCAGCACAACCCTCTTGATGTGTTCCTGCTGTGTCTCCCTCTTTGTTGTATCTCTCCTTTTTCAGTCTTTTCTATCTCCCCCTTTCCATTCTGTAATGCAAGCAAAAGGGTGTCAATACGAACATATCCCCACAAGCAAAAGGGTGTCAATGTGAACATATCCCCACAAGCAAAAGGGTGTCAATGTGAACATATCCCCACAAGCAAAAGGGTGTCACTATGAACATATCCCCACAAGCAAAAGGGTGTCAATGTGAACATATCCCCACAAGCAAAAGTGTGTCAATACGAACATATCCCAACAAGCAAAAGGGTGTCAATATGAACATATCCCCACAAGCAAAATGGTGTCAATATGAACATATCCCCACAAGCAAAAGGGTGTCAATGTGAACATATCCCCACAAGCAAAAGTGTGACATATCCCAACAAGCAAAAGGGTGTCAATATGAACATATCCCCACAAGCAAAATGGTGTCAATATGAACATATCCCCACAAGCAAAAGGGTGTAAATGTGAACATATCCCCACAAGCAAAAGGGTGTCAATGTGAACATATCCCCACAAGCAAAAGGGTGTCACTATGAACATATCCCCACAAGCAAAAGGGTGTCAATGTGAACATATCCCCACAAGCAAAAGGGTGTCAATACGAACATATCCCCACAAGCAAAAGGGTGTCAATATGAACATATCCCCACAAGCAAAAGGGTGTCAATATGAACATACCCCCACAAGCAAAAGGGTGTCAATGTGAACATATCCCCACAAGCAAAAGGGTGTCAATACGAACATATCCCCACAAGCAAAAGGGTGTCAATATGAACATATCCCCACAAGCAAAAGGGTGTCAATACGAACATATCCCCACAAGCAAAAGGGTGTCAATGTGAACATATCCCCACAATCAAAAGGGTGTCAATATGAACATATCCCCACAAGCAAAAGGGTGTCAATATGAACATATCCCCACAAGCAAAAGGGTGTCAATATGAACATATCCCCACAAGCAAAAGGGTGTCAATATGAACATATCCTCACAAGCAAAAGGGCGTCAATATGAACATATCCCCACAAGCAAAAGGGTGTCAATATGGACATATCCTCATAGTAAACATTTTATACCCCTTAATTTTTAAAAAAATATTAATAAGAAAAGTGAAACAGTTTGCACCTTGCCTTAAGTCTTTCAAGCATGATTGTACATAACTGTGTCCCTTCGCAATATCTGAATACGTAAAGACTAATATGAATTGTAAGGCTCTTGTGTAACACTTTGCTTGTACTTAATGCTTAAGTTTAGGTACTTTGTGCTTTTGCTGGCAGTAGTTACATTTTTCAAAGCACCTTAGCTTTTCCTTATTCGATGTGAATAATCTTCTCTTAGCTTATTTGCATGTATACATAGCAATGCCCTTTGTGAAAAACTACTGTGTAGCTAAGAAGTCCAAGATTATGTATACCACCAAATGCTTCTTATTGTTTGAACTATGGCTAAATAATGTACAACTGCTTCTAAACTCCAAAAAACAAAATTATTGTTCTTTTCCCTTAAAACACGTCTTTGCAAAAAAAAAAAAGCATTTGGTTATCACCTCTGCCAACTGCACCATGCTACAACAAGTCAACTACAGAAAGTAAAGGGAGTGCCATCATAATAGGTCAGCTGAAATTTGACAAACATGTAATATACATGGTTAAAAAAAAATCTCAGCATACAGTGGGCACATTATACAGAGGGATCCAAATGGAGAGGTGATGAAATCAACAAGAAAAGGAAAGTAGTATTTGGTTGGACTGAATGCTTCCTTAAGTCTTGGTGAGTATCTTCACATAATGGACTCAAAATGTCAGCAAATGACACTGATATATGGAATATATCTTATATAGCATATATCATGGAGAGACGTAGCTTAAAAATAAAAAAGACAGCTAGGTACACAAGTCCCAGGACAAAAATGTACCCATCCCTGGTATATGCATTGATATCAGGACTGGAAAAAATGATAGTATAGAATCCTCAAGAAATGGAAATGTCCCTGCAATGGGGCTAGGCCAGGCTCAGGAGGAGGATGGCCCCCTTGGTGAAGAAGGAAGTAGTAGCCAACAAAAATCACAAAAGCTTAAAGGCCTAAATAGAGCCATAAAGATGATAAAGTGGGCTATTCAGGACAAGGAAGAAATTATGTATTCTTACTATTATGCAAGAAGCCCAGAATTTTCAGATGGAAGATATTCAGAAAGATTAAAAGAGAAATCAGAGGAATAAAATATACTTGTACAAGAAAAACAGTCAAAAGCTTCAAATAAAATTTTGTATTCAACAATACAAAAGATCCTTGAAAAACATTACATTGACAAAGAAACTTTGGGCTTCCTGGAAAAAGAAGTGACAGAGGCAGTGTGAAAATGTAAAGGCTAAAACCCAGAGATCGTTGAGAAAGAAAAACAGATGTTATATGGTGCGATATAAATGCAACAGCGAAAGCCGAACTAATCAATACAAAAAAGCGTCTCCGAAGATATACGAAGAGAAATACAGGCAAAGGCATACAGATGTGGAAAATTTAAGAATATAAAAAAATAAGAAAGCAAACAGGAAATGAAAACCAGAGGATTAATAAGGAAGAAGTTAAAAAAATAGAAACTAAAGTCATAGATTATCAGAGAGGTGAAGGATTTAATTTAGAAAATCCAGCGCGGGTACTGTTGCAACATGATGGAAGGATGAGTTCCCAGATTAAAGAGCTGCATGTGGAGTGTGAGGCATCTGAAATAAGAGTATAAACATGGCAAAGAAAGGAGATCTGGTATGCTACAATTTATGCAAAGGAGAAAAAATACTAATCAATAAAAAGGAAACAGCACAGACATTTGACGAGAAATACAGGTAAAGGCACCCAGACATGGAGAATTTCGTAATACAAAAAAATAAGAAAACAAATGTGGAAAGTTGAAAAGAGGATTGGTAAGGAAAGAGGTGACAAATAGAAACTGAAGTTATGAATTATGTGTGAAGTGAAGGATGTAGTATAGAAAATCCAACACAGGTAATGTCACAGTATGATGCAAGCATTAGTCCACAGATTAAGCTGTAAAAAAGGTAGAGCAGGAGACATCTGAGGAATTACCACATAGTGATGCTCTGGAGTCTTCTGTAGGAGAATGGTGCAAACGATCAGCTGAAGCTGCACAGCAAGAGAAGGAGCAGGAACAAATGGCAACTCTGATGCAGGCAATTTTGGAACATGATGGACCAATTAGTTTAAATACGAAGTAGCACAAGATGAAGCAAGGTGCATCTGAAGAGGATATGCCACAGCAAGATGTTCTGGAACTTTCAGTAGAATTCTGATAGGAAATGGAGATCAAAGAATGTGGTCTCAGTCTAGAAGAAAATAATCTAAGGGAAGATCTGCTTGATTTAATAGAGATGACCAAACATATTAAGATCTATGAAATAAATAGTTTACAGATGGTAAATAAGACCTAAAATGTTAGAAGGCCGGTAAAGCAGATGAACATCTTAATTAAGACTATTAAGAAGAAATCCAAATAAATGGGATGTATTACTGTGCAGCTAAATTAATAACAGCATAGCTCTACAAGTGAAAGGAGGGGAAGAAAAAAATGCCATCATGGAAGCATCAAATAGAGAAAACTATAAAGCAATTAAGATGCCAGGGCACTTCTATGGGCTAGGCTTGTAAAGGCTCCAGGGCCATTAACCTAGTGCACACATATGAACCTCTGAACCTATGAAGACAAGAAGTATCACTATTAGAAGAGGGAAAGATCATCAAAAATACTTATAAATATAGAAATAGTAAAAGCAATGCACAGTATTAAAACAGGCCAAAACCTATCATACACTAGTGCAATTAATAGATGAAAAATATCAGTGCAGGCAAAGAAACTAGAGCACACGCACATAAATATAAAGGAAAAGTCCAAAATAAGCAATTCATTGCTGACCCAAAAAAGTTTTATAGAGAACTTGGAAACAAAACTAAAAGAATAGAAACTCTACCAAAAAAGAAGAAATAGACACAATTTGGAGAAGTATTTATGAAGACCACCTGGAATATAATAAAGATGCTGATTGGAAAGAAAAAAATAATGAAATGGGATGAAGTAACAGACATAGAAAATGAAATAAAATTAAAAAAGCTCCTAAATGGAAAACCCCAGGCCCACATGCAAACCATACTTTTGGCTAAAAGTATTAACATCTTTGCACAAAGACTTAGCCTTGACTAAGAGTTATTTCTATATATATCCTGAACAGACAGCAACCTGGTTAACAATAAGAAAAACGACACTCCTTAAGAGTAAGCCTGCAATCCATCCCAAAAATTATAGACCAATAATTTGCCTTCCGACAATATACAAACAATACACTAGAACTAATGCTGCCAGAGTTTATTGTCTTTTAAAGAAACTAAGTTATGACAATAGAAAAAATAACAAAGGAAAGTCATATGGACAAAGGAGCATTTGTTGCAAAATAAAAATTTAATAGAGAATTTTAAAAGGGGAAAAATCTAAATATGGCATGAATAGATTACAAAAAAAAAAAAGCATTTGACAACATCCCACATTTATGGCTAAACAAATGCTTACAGATGTATAATACATACCCTACATTGTCCAATTGCATTAAGCAACTATGAAACAGTGGCAAACTACTTTGCAGCTAAGCCATGACAATTTATTATCCCAGAGATAAAAATTCAAAGGGAAATATTCTATTGTGATTCTTTGCCGCTATTGCTTTTTGTCATGCCCTTAACCCATTAAGCTGTTCACCTAACGGATGAAGCCATGGTTACAATTTGACCCCCAAAAAACAACCTTTTTTAAAAACTTTGCATCTATTTTTTTGTTAATGACTTAAAACTGTATAGTTGAAAGCACAACGACAAGTGGTTAAAACTTTCTCAGATGATATAACAATGCCATTTGGTCTTGATAAATTTGCAAATGCAACATTTAAAGCAGGAATGCTGCACACTGCAGACATTTCAGGCTGGGACAGGAGTGTGATATAAAGGAACTTGAGAAGGAGGGAGTGTATAAATATCTGGAAACTAATGAAGGATTGTCAATAAAACATGAAAAAAATGCAAATAAATCTCAGTAAGGAATACTTTACAGGACTAAAACTAATACTGAAAACTGCCTTGACAGCTAGTTTTAAAGTCCAAGCTATAAACCAATTTGCTCTTCCTATTCTAACTCACAGTTTTGGGATAATTAACTGGCTCCAAAAGGTATTGGCTCAGTTAGCATGCACATACTCATCTATGGCCAATTTAGAGTGTCCAATCCACCAACTGCATGTCTTTGTAATGTATGAGGAAACTTGAGCACTCGGAAGAAACCCATGTGACTTCAGGGAGGACATGCAAACTCCACACAGAAGGCACCCCAGCCAAAAATCAAATCAGAGAACCTCTTGCTGTGAGGCGACAGTGCTAACTGCTGCACCACGGTGGCCACCCCGCTGCACCACCATAGTTAATTGAAACTAAAAGATGAAAGGTTAATAATGACAGCACAGGATAGAGGACTATGTACACATTGGTTTACAAAGTCCAATGAACATGTGGGAGAAACATACAAATGTAACTTCTGTAAAAAAGAACTAGAAACAGCCCCACATGTTGTTGCTGGGTGTGATACTTTCTTAATGCTATATCTACTGTATGATATCCTAGTTGTCACTAACCTTTAAGTCTCACAACTTTCCAAATTAGAGCAATATTATAATTAAATAGCCAAATGTGTTATAAACTATAGAACATGCTACCTAGCAACTTAATGCAACCATACTTCCTCAATAGAATTTTACAATCTATAGAAAATCACTGATTACTTTATCCAAATCATCTAATACTGCAGATGACCATTTTTATTCAAATAATGTAGCTGAACTATGAAACCACAATCTGCTATCACTGAAATCCATTCAGAATGTAAACTTATTTAAAACATAATTAATGCTTCACCTATCAAATACATGGAAATTCTCCTGTACATCTGTAGGATAAATTCCACTGTAATCTTTAGCTTACCATGTTGTCAAACCATTTCTCTTCACTCAGAATCATATGCCCCTCAAAGTAGAGTTACCATAATTCTTTGTATGTAAATGAGAACGAAAAAGACCTTTTTTTTTTTTTTTTTTTTTTTAAACCCGGACAAATCTCAGAATTTTCAAAAAACACCCAGACAGGAGCCCAAAAAAGAGGATGTGTCCAGGGAATCTTATGGTAACTTTACTCCAACCAGTCTTAACCAATAGCAGCGACACTGCTTACCACCCTACCTCTATATTTCTAATATAAACCCTATGATAACCATATACAATTGCCTAAGAATCTACTTAATACCCCACTTTTAACAACAATATTAACATTTTATGCCTTACCTAGTTCCTTACCTCACTTTAATTTCTAATCACTAATCACAAGATGTACAATGTATTTCACAAACTTACTAATATACCTCTTCCTATGCTCAATGTTCAACATTTACTGAATGAATAACTATATTTATACTGTAATATTTTCTTTTATTTTGTATCACTTTTATCTAATTAGCAAATGTATATGAAATTGTTAATCTATATTACGTAGAGTTTGTAATATGTTGGACCTTTTCTTCCCTGGGACAAGCTAAAAAAAAAAAAATATATATATATATATATATATATATATATATATATATATATATATATATATATATATATATATATATATATATATATATATATATATATATATATATATATATACACACACTCACACACACACACACTCACATATATATATGTATATATATATATATATATATATATATATATATATATATATATACATACATATATATATACATATATATATATATATATATATATATATATGTGTGTGTGTGTGTGTGTGTGTGTGTGTGTGTGTGTGTGCGTGTGTGTGCGGGTATATACACATTCATACACACACACACACACACACACACACACACACACACACACACACACACACACACACACACACACACACTCACATAGCTATAGACTTTTAATGTCTTTTCAAATAATGTACAATGTACCAGGCAGAAATTTGAAAATGTGTTACAAAAGTGTGATGGTGTTACAAAAGTATGATTTATAAGAAGATTGAGATTTTGTTACTTCAAACTATACCAATTATTGTGAAATGTTGTGATCTTGCAGATAGTCATGTCACCTCAGAGTAATAGTAGAGGTGTGAGGATTTAGACTTCCATGTCTGGAAGGTGTGTAAAGTATGATGACTCCTTAGTAACAAAACACTGGAGCCTCTTCACCATGTTAGCACACATTTAATAGGAACACATAAAGCTTTTACTATAAACTCTTTGTCAGTGTTTGACAAATGTGCTCAAAGTGTCTCAGAAAGCTTCATGTTTAGTCATGTATAATGAAAAATCAAAAACTAAATGTTAATGGTTCATCCTTAATTAGCTTAGCTTAACTAGTTCAATTAAATAAGAGGGGGTTCAAGAGTATATAAGGTGCCCCAGTTTTTGCTTTTTTCTTTTTTTTTTTTTTTTCATTCTGATGAAGTCTCTTTATGGGATGAAAGTTCTTAATGTGGATATAAACCTTGAGCTTTTTGTCAATTGTTACACCAAGCAAGTTGGTATTGGAAACCTGCTCAAGTTTAAAGTTTATGCAGAGGAAATTTGAAAACTATTTGAAAACTGGAAATTAGTTTTAGAGAGGAAGAGTATCAGTTTATTTTTTTTTAATTGTTGTAAGGTGAACATTCTCTATCCACTGTTTTACTGCTGAGTAGGATTCCCGTGTAATGGTCTGTTGGTGTCATAAGGTGGGAGCAGAACAAATTATTGCAGTATCATTTACATATTGAATCATAATGGAAGATAATAAGATAGTCTAAAGCTTACTGAGGCATAGTAAGTCTCTAAGAATGGACCCTTGCGAGATGTCTATAGAGACCGGGAGGCAGGAGGAACATGTGCTTTTCTATCTTATTGCTTGGGTGAGATTACTTAGGTAAATCTTGAACAATGACAATGTTGTGTGAGATTCTGCTAGGGCTTAGATTGTTTGTCAGTTTAAGTAGTGCTAGTTAATCTGATGGAGAAAGAGACAGCGCTGTCAACCTAACCAAAAGACGATGCACCAGGTGTAACTCCAGTACTGCAAGCCAGGAAATCCAGCAGAGAGTTCGCAAATCACTTTAATCCACAGACTAAGTGCTTTCATCCTAATGAAACAAGAGACTTTATCATAGGTTCATAGTTTAGTACTAAGCTAACTGCCCTTGCAAGCCATTTTAAGCCTAGCTAATTATCCCTTGAGAGACTCAAACCCTGCACCTTGTGCTTATAAGGCAAATAACTTAGCCATTGAGCCACCCTCCCATCAGAGTAATAATGACTGTTTACAAACTCCTATTTATATGCCACGATCACCAATCAGAAAACAATGTCATAAATAATTCATCATTGTGACACCATAACTAATAAAACCTACATAAACCTTTGACTATCTAATAAACATATAATTGTAATAATAATATGAATGTACATATAACTGTAAATGTAGTTATAAAAATCATGTTTTATTTTCAATGTATTTCCTAATGTTTCCATCTAGCTTATATAGATGAGAATCTGTTGGTCTGTAATACTTACTAATGATAATAGTGAGGTGGTGGTCACGTAGAGAATCATGTACGGTTCCTGCTTGAGTGGTTTTATTGGGAGTGGTGGTGAGTGTCCAGTGTAAAACTGATGTAGAGTTGATGGCCTTGCAATGTCTGACTGGAGTGAGGATGAGTTTAGAGAAATTACAAAGATTGCAGGAAGAGTTGATAGAGGTGTGTAGTGCAGCCAGTTAATGCTGACATCACTAAGTATAACATTTAATGTTTTTTTTTTTTTGATGAGCATGCTAGGATGTTTTAAAGTGCAGGGTGGTTATTGTTTGGGGCAATATATAAAGCTACAGTGCAACTGGCTTTGTTTGGGTGTAGATGAAGTTCAGTTATTAGTATCTCTGCATTGTTAGATTTAGGAATGTTATTTGTGTCACTGATTTTTGTGCTTGTATTTCTCAGTTTGCATTACCGGTTTATGGGATCTCTGTCATGGATCAGCTTTTACATATAAGGTCAGTGCTTGTCAATGTAAAGCGGTATAAACAGACAGTGATATAAAATATTACAGTGAGCTCAAATTAATTTGTTGATTTCAAATATTAAAAAAAAATAAACAGTAGTTTGAAAGTTGACATGGTACATTGTTATATGATAGCAGCGATTCAACAGATTTCTGTCAGCTGTAGTATGCGTATGTTGAGGAGGTACATCTGTTGTTCTGTAATGCCCATTTTTATTTGTTCATCTGTAGTGCCAGTTTCCTAGAAAGGTATAGCCTATGTGTCATAAGCAAAGGCACGCACAGGAATTAAGGGCTATACTGTATCATGAGTACTGGAGTTCTTGTCTGATATTTTACACAATTTAAAGAGTACTGCAGGCAAAAACATTGAAAGACTCATAAAGTTATTCAGAATTTCTAGGTTTGTTAAATACTAAATAATAAGTCTTCACTGTTGTGAATGTTTATGCAGGGAATGTCTGTCTTAGAGCTGTGAGCTGTACATAAAAGAGGAAAAAAAAAGAATAAAGGCAAATGTGACGCAATACTCTAAGACATTAAAGAAAGGACTAAATCTTGGACTGGAAGTTGCAAAAAGACCAGAGACGAAAAACCTAAGAGTAATTCTGGAAGTGGACTAGAAATACCCATATGTTTCTTATCCTTTCCTCTTCTAAGTTTTTTTATGTTCTTATGCTGCGATATAATAATACAAAAAAAAGTAATCAGGTGCTGAGAATTCCTTTAAAGCTGCACTGATTGAAGTATATGAGTACAATAAAAACTAACGGCAAATGTAAACATGTCAGTGAAAGTGCGTGTGCGCGCACACACACACACACACACAGCATCAATGGGACCAGATGGTGTCCCGGGCTGCGTCCTACATGAACTCCAAGAAGAGCTAAATCCAAACATAAAACTACTGTTCAATCACAGCCTTACTACAGGATATGTACCCAAAGAGTGGCGTACAGCAACAGTGGTCCCTCTCCACAAAGGTGGTGCCTCAATGGATCCTGGAAACTATCGCCCCATAAGCCTAACTAGCTTGGTCTGCAAAGCTATGGAAAGGATCATCATGGACCTCATAAATAAAGATATTGGGGACCTACAGACACTGGATCCTATCCAGTTCGGCTTTGTTAAGGGCAGATCCTGCCTCTTAAACCTGGTTGATTTCTTTGAAACAGTCACCAAGGCCATTGATGAGGGGAAGGTGGTCCACACAGCCTACCTGGTCCTCGCAAAAGCCTTCGATACAATACCCCACTCGGGCATTATAGATAAGCTCAACAGCTTAAATATAAACCCCTATGTCACTAGATGGGTTGCAAACTGGCTCAAGGACAGAACCCACATGGTTAGAATTGCTGGAGCTATGTCAGACTCCAAACCAGTTACAAGTGGCATCCCACAAGGCTCAGTCCTGGGGCCTCTCTTGTTCAGTATATATTTCTTGGAGGTACAGGCCAACACAGAAGGACTGTGGCTGACTAAGTTCGCAGATGACTGCAAACTGGGCGCCATAATCGACTCTCCAGCCAACACAAGCATCCTCCAAAAGGGCCTCATAGAAACAGACAACTGGTGCCAGAGCCATGGCCTCAAGCTAAACGCCAAAAAGTGTATAGTCATCCCCTTTGGCAAAAACGAAGTGCCCACAAATTACCACATAGGTGGTAATCCATTAAGTGCAGAACAAGTAATTAGGGACCTGGGGACCCAAGTTGATACCAATTGCTCATTTGACAACCACGTGGCCAAAGTGGTTAGAAAAACATTTTATATAGCCAACCTAATCATAAAGGGATTCACATCTAGATCAGCGGAGGTCATCGTGCCTCTTTACTCATCCCTCATCAGGCCCATAATTGAGTACAATGCCCCTTTCGGGATGTACCTTACCAGACACCTGCAGTAACTGGAAAGACCCCAAAAGTACCTCACCAAGAGGATCATAGGGCTCAATCAGATGCCATATGCTGCCCGGTTAAAGAAACTCCAGCTCTACTCAGTGGCATACCGCCTGCTCAGAGGTGATCTGTGCCTGACGTATAAAGCCATGTCCAACCCGGAATTAATGCACATGCTGCACCTCAGAAAATCCAAATCCCATCAAGCTATGCGTTCGACAGACTTTAACCTTAGCACTGAAATAAATAGGACATGCTGGAGGGACAGATTCATAACCCAGAAGCTCCCTTCACTCTGGAATAAAATCTCAGTCCAGTTTAGGCAGAGTCCCTCATTGACTCTCTTCAAGAGGAATCTTGATGAGTGGATGGGAGATCGTAGGTTTACCCGGGTATCACTTCTGTGTCACTGTTAGACAGAGGCACAGTATACTAACCTCGAAAAAGGGCATAGCAAAATTAATTTAAAATGGGTGGCGAAAGCCAAACACACTCTGGCTAGGCTTATAAATGCCCTAGGGCAGATAGCCTAGTATGAGCCTATGAACCTATGAATCTATGAACACACACACACACACACACACACACACACACACACACACACACACACACACATACACACACACACACATGCACACGCACACAAAATCCCCATGTAATCTGAGACAGGCATTCACACTGTCAGGCGTTCATATCCACTGTTGCAAATGCTGGTTGTTTTCACACAGAAACCAGGAGCAGTTTAAAGACATATTTCATTTTCCATTACATTTAACTCAACTCAGAAACCGCAATTATTCCCTTAGCTTAAGAAAAGGGTAAAACAAAGTAATTAAAACTGCATTCACATTACCTGTACAGTATGTCCAGTAACACTGAATAGATCAGGGCATGAACACAGACTCTGTCAATTAAAACCGGCAATTAAAATAAAAAAGAACAATTTAAACTCCGTTTTTCAGGGGGCAAGCCCCCCTGCACCCCCACTACATTATATATACTAACTCCGAGATCACACTACAGTGGGGAAACAGGTATATTCCCTTATCCCCACTGTAGTGCTCTGTTTTATTTAGATTGCCGGTTCGCTGAATCAGAATTCTCAAAAGTGCACTTTTGCTGAAGTGCACTTTCACGAAAGTAAGGTTGTACTTTCTTTGCTAGAAATAATGGTATTTCGATCAAAGAAAGTAGAGCCATATATATGTTGTGTGTGTGTGTGTGTGTGTGTGTGTGTGTGTGTGTGTGTGTGTGTGTGTGTGTGTAAAATTATGGCCTTCTTTATACTGTATCAAGACAATTTTGTTCAGCTATGGGCTTCATCAATCCATAACTGCGCAACAATAATAATCCCAGCACAACTGTTTGTTGTCAACCGTATTTCATCATCTTTATACTAAACAAATAACTGCCATCACAATCTGACCCTCTGGAAGTATACAGTCTTTATAGTTACACATGCTACAAGTTTTAGTCCTTCTGACCAACAACTTAAAAAATATTGTATTAAGACTCATAATCCACAAACTTGGAAAAGAGGGAGGAAGTAAAGGAAAAGTGAAATTCAACGTCTCGGTCTTCGATGAGTTTGTCTGCCATGACAGGACACTGGCAATCTTTTTGGCTTGACTTTGAGCATCAATAAACTATGCAGTGCTAAATACTAGGTATCCTGACCTTTCCATCACCAATCTTCTGTTTATCCTGTTGTATCCATGTCTCACAATTTAGTGGTATCTGTATTCTTTTAGTCTATTTGCAACAGCATCACTTACACTGGCAGTTCTTTGATTTTATCATCCATCCATCCATCCTCACCCCCTTTTCCCATTTTTGCACATGGGGTTGTGGTGTCACTTCAGCAGTGACAATCATCTACAGCCAAAGTTTACACTGCTGGAGGGCTAGCTCTGCTGTGGTAGTTCATCCATACCACACACTCGCACATGCACTCACACCTAGGGCCAATTTAGAGTGTCCAATCCACCTGCTGAATGTCTTTGGAGTGTGGAAGGAAACCAGAGCACACAGAGGAAACCCACGCAAACATAGGGAGGACATGGAGACTCCGCACAGAAGGCACCCCAACAGATAACCGAACCAGAGAACATCTTGCTGTGAGGCTCATTAAGATTGTTAAACACCGGCAGTTTCCCATTCCAGAGTATCATAGTGATGCAGAGAATAACAATTTCAATTCTTAATATTTTATGCCTACACTTCATTGTTCCTTCTACCAAGCAAGGACAATTTTTTTAAAGTGAATTCTGAGTATCCCGTTATATAAAAATATTTTACTGATTGCATGCAATTTTCAAAACTGGTTATCACAACATTAACAGCACTTGTCTGCCATTCCAAGTCAAAAGCTCTACCAGCTCTGGCATGTTTCTACTGTACATGTCATACATTTCTGTCAATGGGAATTGTTTAGATGGTACAATACACAAAAGGTCTTTGGTAAAGTGACTCCCACATAGTCTGACAAATCTTTTTTCTTCATCTTCAAAAACATGATATACTCTTAAAATCACATTTTTCTGCCTTGCTTCTAGTCTAGTGAGCCGCAACTTAATTAGGTTAAATAGTTTGATTGCCCCGTTACTTTTTCCTGAGTCTTTATGATCCGATGCCTATCCTTTTCACTGCTGCCTGTTGGACATGCTGGTATTTGACATACTCATTGGCAGTAACTCCCAATCTTATCCTATAAAGATCAAACAGTGACATGAATTGCATGTCTTAATTTTTATTGTTTTAAGTCTGTCTGTGACTTCACTAACATTCAGTTTTAACACACTTTCAGCTTCTCTGGGTGGTATGTGAACATGATGACTTAATTCCCTGATGCGAGACACTTCTCCCTTGAAATAGTCAGTTAATGTAACACACTCCATCGCTTACATCATTAAATGTCCAACAGCAACGTTCCTCTTCAGCTCATACAAAAGACTCAACAGTTTTAATACTTTCTTTAAGTGTTTTTCACTGGTTACCAATGTAAGAATTCTTGGTAAGCATTAAACTGTGCATTCATCCCAACTGATAACATGCTTTTAATAGGTACAAAGATAATGCCTGTGGGGAAAGATCCTCCTTTTCCAGGAATAACAGGTGTGATGGAGCCTGTGAAGCATGTCACTTTGTTTCTGCTTAATTTTTCATGAATCACATTTGTCTCCTGTTGTGTTTGAAAAGTAGGATGCAGCTATTTCTGTGCTTTGAACATTTCTTTTTATTTATAACTTGAAATAGATATATACAACATAAAACAAAAAAACATGAATTGCACCAAATATGAAAATAATTAGCAAATCAAAGCACATCATGCTTTAAGATATTGTAAATAGGTAAACAATGACATTATAAGCAATGTGTTGTTATAAAATAGTTTAAACAAGCATAACTTAACTGAAGCACAACTTAGATTTATGGCTGTGAAACAGAAATTTAACACAGGACAGCCCACTGTACTACTAATGGAGAGAGGCAGCTCTTATATGATCTACCCCATGCATGGGTCCCCTCAAATTATCTATGTTATGATCCCAGTTCTTCTCATAAGGGGTGATATATAATTATCTACCATGAAATGGGTAAGGTCAATCAATAACCAAATGGGACAGGTTATTTTGAGCACAGAAAGAGAAACTGTCTAGGATTAAAATGGACAACAAGGGCAGCTAGCCTACTACTTACCTATGAATCTATGAAACAATAAAATACCATACTCACAATTGTAGATTGGTGTTTAATATAATAAAAAATAAAAATAAAATGCAAGAATAATAAAAAGAGGCTATAATCTCTCTTCAAGCTCCTGAGATCTATTTGAAACCACTTCTGCTTTATAATGACCTAAAAAAGTAAACAGCAAAAAATGAAAACCATGCATTTACACTACTATTGTATGCCATAGAACAGTTTTTAAATATATAAGAATAACAACTATCTATATAAAGTTGGGACAGGCTATTCATGAATATTATGTGCATTTCGTTAAAGGAATTGATTGTTGATGATGTTGCTTGTTAATAGTTCTGAAAGTAGCATGATTTATAAAACTGCATCACACTATTGTCAGGACTGCAGGCACAGAAAACAGTGCTCAGTCCATTTAAGGGACTATGCATGATGATTTAAAGAGACAGTGGCACACAAAACCAACTCCCTGCTCTGAAATCATAGGAGGGAGAGATTCAAAAAGGTTTCACTCTGTTTTTCCATGATTACAGAGCAGAGTTAATAGCATTAAGATCTAATGTGATTATCCAATGCAGGGACTGATTCACAGATTTATAGTTCATAGAGTCACAGATTGTTACTAGGCTAACAACCCAGGGGGGCTTTCTATGTTTTGCCAAGTTTTACTGAAAGAATTATGATGTCCTGTATCCAAATAGGACATTGAGTGCCAGGCATTTATAAGCTACCTCTTTCCATAAGGGACATGGGTGCCAAGCCTGGTGTCAATCTCCTATTCCCCATCCACTGGTCTAGGTTGTACTTAAATTGGCTAATAAACAAACTCATCTTCACATGGATAGGAAGCCTAATCCACAGGATGCGCAATCTGTGGGGCACACATCTGTCTTGCCAGCATGTTTTGTTTAAGTCATAAAGAAAATTCAGTACCTTAGACTGGTACTGTTTGACTTATGGATATTTAGGAGATTCATAAGTGTGGAGTTTGCAAATGCCTTGCAAGCCAGGCATAAATCACCCCTCAGCAATCTATAAGAGGCTGAGTAGAGAGAAAGGGCTTTAAGGCACTCTGCATAAGGCAGGTTTGTTATACCTTGTATTCTTTTTGTAAGGAACCTCTGAGGCCAGTCTAGTTGCTACACATGCCTAGTCAGGTACAAACCAAAAGGAGCATTGTACCATATTATTGGTCCCAGCGACTGGATTTCTGATGAGGATGGAGGCCAGTGTGATTATGGAAGGTTTGCTAGCACTAGTCTATTGTGGGTAAGGTTTTCCTACTCTGTAAATATATATATATATATATATATATATATATATATATATATATATATATATATATATTTATTTATTTTTTTTTTTCAGTACAGAGCGGTATGCTGCTTAGTTTTGTGTTTCACCTTGTCTGAACAGTACATGAGTACATTGTGTTCTATATGTGTCAATGGTGTACAATGGTGATTAAGCACATTGTGTTCTATATGTGTCAGTGGTGTACTCTGGTGATTAAGTACATTGTGTTCTACATGTGTCAGTGGTGTACAATGGTGATTAAGTACATTGTGTGCTATATGTGTCCATGGTGTACAATGGTGATTAAGTACATTGTGTTCTATATGTATCAGTGGTGTACAATGATGATTAAGTACTTTGTGTTCTATATGTGCGAGTGGTGTACAATGGTGATTAAGTACTTTGTGTTCTATATGTACCAGTGGTGTACAATGATGATTAAGTACTTTGTGTTCTACATGTATCAGTGGTGTACAATGGTGATTAAGTGCACTGTGTTCTATATGTGTCAGTGGTGTACAATGATGATTTGCATCCATATTCCATGCATGCAGTACAATGCTTGTACAATGGAGTAAGACCCTATAGTCATCTTATTTCAGTTGTTTACTACTTTTATGAATCGTGTAGGGCTTAGCTATAGAGTTCTCCTGTTTACCAGCTTTACATCATGGTGCAAAATATTTATGAATTGCATCCTATCTGCTTACTTCCCAAGAAAGACAGAATACAGTAATAATAGTGTCTGTTCTTACCCTGTAACAGAAGTGGATAATATAGACAAAGGAACACTATTTTAAACATAACTGTAAGCAACAGAATAATATATGCAGGTATTATTCTTTTTCATATGTAGGTACTTCAAATCAAGAATCAATTTTAGTTTTTATAAATGTAATATTATTTGTCCAGGTCCTCTTCAATAAACACATCACACCAAATTACATTTGACGACCTTTATTAAAACTTCCATAACATAGCTTTGATTATCAAAATGTATTAATTAATTTGGACATAGTATAGTTGATTCTAAACACAGCATAAACATCTTAGTAATGTTAACAGGACAGCATAAATACTCATCCTGCCCCAGTAAGCAGCATCCATATCTCTGCTCACTTACTTTACTTATGAAGCAGCGTCCAAGACTCACTCATATCCCATTTATTAAATTACCCATCCAACCAAATACTTCAGGACGACATGACCTTACTCATCTTGACCCAGTAAGCAGCGTCCATACCTCTACTGGCTTACCTTACTTATGAAGCAGCATCCCCATCTCACTTCATACACCATTCATCGAATTATCTTCCAACCAAAATAAGCAGCGCCCTTACCTCTGTTTGCTTATTTGTTCAGCAAGCTTCCTCCAGCTGCTCTTTTTCCTTTCCCCCAATTCCTTGAAATGAACATCCAGACAGCAGAGGGAGAACAAAAGAGGGCAAGCCTGTCTCTCGTCTCCACCTACCCTGACTGATAAAATGACCACAATCCCCACCAAACCACCAACAAAAAGGAGAGGGTGGGTGGGTAGCAAGTTCACACCAAAATGTCATTACTTACCCAGCTACACTTGTCCAAACCCCTTAAGCCCCTCCCCAACCTTACCTCATTTCCTACCAATCATCCCTTCCTCCATTTAACCCTTTCATCTCCCCAACCCACTTAGCTCCAACTAATATCAATTCTAACCCCTCTTGAAGATGTCCATGGACAACTTGGTTTGTTGCCAAACCTCATTTCTCCAGGTCTCCTTCAATAAACACATCACACCGAATGACGTGTGACGGCCTTTATTAAACTTCCATAACATAGCTTTGATCACCAAAATGTATTAATTGCAATTGCACATAGTATAGTTGATTCTAAACACAGCATAACATCCTTGTAATGTTAATCAGGACAGAGTACCTACTCATCCTGCCCCAGTAAGCAGCTCCCATCCCTCTGCTTGCTTACTTTACTTATGAAGCAGCGTTCAAGACTCACTTCATATCCCGTTTATTGAATTACCCATCCAACCAAATGATTCAGGATGACATGACCTCACTCATCCAGACCCAGTAAGCAGCATCGATACCTTCCATAATCTGCTTGATTCCTTTACTTATGATGCTGTGTCCCATCTCACTTCATACAACATTCATGTCCACCCGTAGAGTATCAGGCATTCCCAAACCAACTAAAAGCTACAGTTCACGCCAAAATGTGATTACTTACCCAGCTACACTTGTCTAAACCCCTTAAGCCCCTCCCACCTTTACCTCATTTCCTCCCAATCATCCCTCCCTCCATTTAACCCCTTCACCTCCCGAACCCACTTGACACCCACTAATATCAATCTAACCTCTCTTGAAGATGTCCCTGGACAACTTGATTTGCTGCCAACCCTCATTTATAACATGTAGGTCCGCTTTTAAAATCAGACTAATAGCAGCAAGCTAAAAATGCATTAATTTGTTTGTTACTGATCCAAAAGGGCCCATTTCATCTAATGCTTGGCCGCAAATAATCTTATTAATTCAAAAGTAACCTTACTTAAATGAAAAGTATAAAAGTAGTCCTAGTAAATTTGTTGAAATGTAGTAAGGTCAAAGAAAGAAGTAGCACTTTAATATACTCAGGTAAGAAAGTGGGATGTTCACACAGTTAGAGATTCTTTTCAAACAAATTACAAATGCATGGTCAGCCTAACCTATGCTCACCATACCAATCTGTTTATTTAACGTATCAAACCACAGGAAAAAAAATTAAAAAAAACTGCTGTAATTATTGAATAGATAATGGACAGATATGTGTTTCTCAGCACAAAGTTGTAATAAAAAATACCATAAGACACATGCAATAGTAGCAAAAAAAAAAAAAAAAAAAAAATATATATATATATATATATATATATATATATATATATATATATATATATATATAGATGTCACAAGATGGGTTGCCAACTGGCTCACTGACAGAACCCACACTGTAAAAGTTGCAGACTCCATATCTGACTTCAAACCAGTGACAAGTGGAGTACCATGGGGTTCAGTCATGGGATCTCTCCAGTTTGGTATCTACTTCTCTGAAGTACAGGCTAACACAGAAGGCCTCTGGCTAACAAAGTTCACAGATGACTGCAAACTAGGAGCCACAGTCAAGTCCCCAAATGATGTGGACATCCTACAGAAGGTCCTCACTGAAACAGATGCCTGGTGTCAGAGTCATCCCCTTTGGTAAAAACTCTGTACCCATGAACTACCACATAAACGGCAGTCTGCTTAATGCCGAATGTGTGATAAGAGACCTTGGGACCCAGGTGGACTGTAGTCTCTACTTTGATAATCACATCGCCACAGTAGTCAGGAAATCCTTCTATGTGGCACACCGAATCACAAAAGGGTTCTCATCCAGGAAAAAAGTGGTCATTGTTCCCCCCTACTCAGCACTCATTAGACCCATTATAGAGTATAACACCCCTTTTGGAATGTACCTCATAAGACATCTGCAGCAGCTGGAAAAGCCACAGAATTACCTCACAAAGAGGATTACTGGCCTCAAACAGATGCCCTACACTGACCATCTCAAAAAACTCCAGCTTTACTCTGTAGCATATTGCCTACTCCAAGGAGATCTCTGCTTAACATATAATGCTATTTTAAACCCAGAGCTGTTGGACATGCTACACCTAAAGAAATCCCAATCCCTCCAAGCTATATGCTCTAGGGACTTAAACCTTGTCACCACAATAAACAGGACATGCTGGAGGGATAGATTCCTGTCCCAGAGACTTCCTATACTCTGGAACAAGCTACCCATCTATGTCAAGCAAAGTTCCTCATTAGCACTCTTCAAGAAAAATCATGATGATTGGATAGGAAATAGAAAATACACCCCGAGGATCTCTTCTGTGGCTCTGCTTGACAAGGGCACAGGAAATTAGCTTTCTTGGGTGGCATAAGCCAGGGAACCTTGTTGGCTAGGCTTACTAAGGCCCTTGGGCCAATAGCCTATTACCTAACTATGAACCTATGAAACTCTATATCTCTCTCTCTCTCTCTCTATATATATATATATATATATATATATATATATATATATATATATATATATTTATGGTTCCCCTTCACAATATCGAATGACTGGAAGCTCGAAACCCATAAGCTCGAGCCCAGAATCTCGAACTTCCATTCACTCGAAATTGTGAATGGGAAGTTTAGGGCTTAAAAAAATGTGTTGACTTACCTTTTTGCAAGGGGCAAGGTCCCCATGCATCCTGACAGCTAAATCTAAATGCTCTGTGACCCCACTATAGCGGAGGACAGGGAAATCGTCTGGTTTGCGCTTACACATATAGCGCAAACCGGAAGATTTCCCTGTCCCCCGCTGTAGTGCGATCTCGGAGTAGGAATATTTAAGTGGGGGGGTGTGGAGGTTCAACATTAGAAAGGTGTGTGTTTTTTTTTTTAGCTCCCCTTCCCATTTTTGAGGTTTTGTAAATTCGAGATTCTGGTTTCCGGCTTATGAATTTCAAGTTTACAGAACTTTGGTCATGTGAAGAGGAACTATATATATAAACACTAGTTAGTTTTGTATTTTTGTCCACTTCAGCTGTTGTCTGGTCTCAAATATAATCTTATTAACTCAAATTCAGTGGTTGAACAAAAGACTTTATGAGCAGATGTGTACCATTATGATGAAGGATATAGGTCTGCAGTCTTATGTGAAGGATTTAAACATGCACCTTCTATGTTTTGGATTGTATACATTCAAATTTATGATGCTTGGTTTTGATTCTTTACTGGAGGAGAAGGAACTAAACTAGTAGTTACTATTAAATGCAGCGTCCATACTTCTGCTCGCTTACCTTGCTTATGAAGTGCCATCCTGGTAATACTAATCAGGGGAGCGTACCTACTCACCCTGGCCAGTAAGCAGGGTCCATAACTCTGCTTGCTTACTTTACTTATGAAGCAGCATCCCTTTGCACTTCATACACCATTCAATGAATTACCTTCCACCAAATAAGCCGCATTCTTACCTCAGCTTACTTATCTATTCAGCAAGCTTCCTCCAACTGCTCATTTTCCTTTCCCCAGCTCCTTGAAATGAACATCCAGGCACCAGAGGGGGAACAGAACAGGGCAAGCCTGTCCCTCTTCTCCAACAAACAGCCTGACCAGGCTGTTCCCCCTCTCTTCTACCCAAAATTGTTCAACTAACTACCTCCCATAACGGGAAGGTTTAAGCCAAACATCGTTCGGTGTACCCCTCATCTGTAAAGCCCTTAGAATCCTGTATACCATCCCTGAAACACACCCTAATTAAACTAAAGTAGGATTAACCATGACTCAACTGTACCACTGGAACATACACGCCAAGAAAATACATTCCTTTTTAGACCGCTTCCTTCCAGCCACTAATCATGGCTCAACCTGAACGGAATGACAACCTATAGCCACAACCCTATCAACTGTAGTATATTACCTTACCCCACCAGACTACCCATTTCTGGGTGTGCATTAACTCAATTACTGTAGGGAAATAGTCTAACTCCAAACTTTAATGCCCTAACCTTAAATGGCAGAAAACCAGCACCCCTTGACCTAGTTCCTAAAACTTGCCTATGCTCAGCAATGAAGTACTCTAAATGCCCAGCCATAAACACCCCAATTCACTTATTACCAAATGACAATCCAGACTAAACCCCACTCAGCACCTCCTAGCAACCATCCTAACTAGAGCACTCACACTACTAACCATCCTTAACCTCTGTTTCTCCCTGGCCTTGCCCCTCAAAGGCTCTCTTCCCTTATGTTACCTATACCACTAGTAAGTAATTAAGACCTGGCCTACAGCTGCCATATCCTGCAACTAAGCTTCCTTTAAACCTTCTAACTCCCCTGTAACAATGCACTCAGTTTCTAAAACTACTCCAATACAGCCACCTATCTACCATGCTTCCTAAAACCCTATCTATAAAATTCACCCAAACCCCAAGTGAAATGATCCTTGTGTTATTCTGTAAAACCTTAACCTAGTATGTAATATTAACACTACCTACTCAAGGGAGAAATTTGTCACCCCAAAAATACCACCCGTTAGCAACAAACTCCAGCATCCTATCAAACTCCTCATTGGCCCTTCCCCCAAATACGGTTCAACAACCTGATGAGTAAATACAACCACCCCAAGGTTCTAAGAAAGCAATGGTTGAACTTCACTGGCTTGCAAGAGCCGTAGGGCTGTAGCCTAATAAGTCCTGTGCTCCTATGAATGTCATGATTCTACTCATACCGTGGGATCCCCACACTCCCCATAAACTGTCCCCAACATCCCCCCCCCTGGCCTCCCTACCTACCTCTTCCTTACTTGCCCCCTATACCAATGCAATAATCAGCTCCCACTAATTGAACTCAGAGCTCTAATATGTCTTAATAAAGTGATTACTCAGACCCACATTGTGCCCCATTCCAGTGGCAAGAACACCCATCCTATCAAAAAAGTCACCTTTCAGATCCCCTTTACAAGCCACCCCATGATGCCTTCTACCCTTCAGCAATCTGCAAAGAAAAGAAAAAACAATAAATTATATGTGCACACATAGCAATAATTACTTAACATAGAGGCACTGACAAGGACCCCCTGCCACCCCATCAAATGTTTGCCAAACTCTGCACCAAAGTATGGAACCAGCCCCCTCTTTTTTTTTATATGCTATGACTCATATCCCCAGAAATAAGAGCCACACTTGTCTGGTTTGTAATCATCCCTGAGCCAATAACCTAATAACTTCCTATGATACTAAGAGTGCTGTGACTCTACTCCACCTACCTGAGCCCCATCCACATTGATGTGCCTTAATGAGCACTAAATAAAATGCATTATCTGTAACCTCATCAAGCCCACTGCAGGAACTCAAACTCACACCTATGGCCAATGTTTGTTGCTCCCTTTTACTATTGAATGAAAATGCCCAAAAGCAGGGACAACTTTCAAACATTGATCTAACATACTAAATGGTAATTAACCCTGAGATCACCAACTCAAATGCTTATCCTTCCCTGGCTAGCAGTGTAAATCCTCTATCAAAACTCAACTTTGAAATCCACTTACTTCAGTTAGTAACTGTTGCCACCTTGTGCTCCCCATGTGTAACCTCCTTGCTCGCCACTGCTTCCATCATCTGCGAATTCCCTGTGCATCACCACAACTGGTACTTGGCACACCACCATCTACAAAGGAAAGGACAAAAGTAAATCCTCTAATATGTAAAAAGTAGGCTTTACCTTAAACCCGCCTATTCCAAATTATAGCAGCAGGGTTCCAAAGCTCTCATCTGTAATAAAGAAAAGACATGTAAATCATCAAAAATACATAACGCACATTCCGAGACGTCTTCAAAGACAAATTATCCTGCCAACCCTAACACCGCCACACACATCTATGACAAAGCAGCCATAACTGAAGCTAGGTTTCCAATCACCCTATCAAATACCCAATATAAATTTAACTACCAGTCAAGTATGTTAAAACTAAACCCCCACATGAAGGGACCTATCAATATCCACAACCATCTGCCTAGCTCTCAACCTTCCATCTCCAAATGAGGCACACTAATCAACATAATGTGGAACAAACGGACATTACTATGACCGTGGAATACATTTTTTTTTTATCTCAGTTCAGTGACTAATTTTCCAACTCCTCCATGTGAAAGTTCAGTGCAGTTCCATTCAAACTGAGTCTATAACTGTTCCATCTGTTCAAAATTATAACATCAGTAAACATGTATAACAAACCCCCCCTTCAAACAATTGAACAAAACTCATTCACCATGGCACCAAATTGACATGAAATCAGGAAATAAATGTTAAAATTACTGTTAATTAAGGTTGCTGGTGACCGAATATAAAACTAAAATGGAAGACTACAATTAGCAAGTTCATGCCAAAATGTGATTGCTTACCCAGCTACACTTGTCTAAACCTCTTAAGCCCCATTCTACTCTTATGCCAATTTCTCCCAATCCTCCCTGCCTCCACTTAACCCTTTCACCTTCCTCACCCCCTTAATACCCACTAATATCAGTCTAACCCTTCATGAAGATGTCCCGGGACAACTTGGTTTGTTGCCAGACTTCATTTATCCTTGGTTTTATACTCAACACAAGGGTAATTAAAACAGTAAAGATTTTTATTTGCCTTTTAACCACCTTCCAATGACCACCAGCTCACCTCCCTGGCCACTGAACTGGCCTGTTCATTCCCAGCAGCCACCAGGGTGAGTGTTGGACTGATCAGGCAGACAGCATTATACTGCAGCCAGACATGTTATGCCCTAAATCCCAGTCTTCATTATAGGCTAACTATGGGCATTTATCTAGTGAGGTAAATGTCTTTACTTCTGTGGTGACATACCTACCTGACCCCCACCATCATGGAACATGTAATGGTGTACTACAATGCCATACTTCACCACTTCAATAACACAGTACAATCTAAGTGGTCTTGACCCCTTTTCACTTTGTGTGCTCTCATTTGTATTCTCTGATAACACCGGTTGTATGGCAGCTATACATCCCAGAGCACACACAGTCCTCATGCCTGCCACAAGACAGAGTCAAGTGGGTACAGTCCCTTCATTACTCTCGCTCCCCTCATTGGGTTCCCTTGTCCTGGGACTACTTAATTGAACCCCAGTTAGCTGAGTCATAGGCAGGGTTTCTTCCATCTACATCACAGAGCTAATGACAAAACAGTAAAGGCTGACTGTGAAATAGAAAAACAGCAACTTTAGTTAAATACTGCAACACAAAAATCATAAGAGAAAAGGAAGAATGAAGCAAGCATGTAGCAGTGGAATTAATATAACAGCAATGCAATTCAGAAACTGAGAGCAACACAGAAGTAAGAATCATTTTGCTGAGCTTAAACTTTTTAAGAGCAACACCTTTTTTTTCCTATTGAGTCACTTAACCAGACACAGCTGCTGGTTCAATCCTGAAATGGGGACAGTTATGTCCAATGGGCTTACCTGGATAACCCAGTTGTAAACTTAACTAAACTAAACTATAGTAGTTTTCCCTTAAAAAAATCTAAGAGAAAATTTTCACTTTAAAAGAAGACATACTGCTAGCAATGCTAATGAACACCTGAAAGCATGGACCTGCAGATTGATTGCCTATATATGCACATTATATACACATTATGCCTGCAATGGATGTAGCATCTCCTGTAGGTTTTTTTTTTTTTTTTTAGCCACCGTATTCATATACGCTACTCCAAATAAACTCAGCATCCATTTTTCACCAACCTAATGAAATCAGGCTTTGAATCTATCCCCAGTGCAACTGAACACAGCTCATACCCAGGTCCACTGCAGTTTTTTGAGGGACAATTAAAGCCTTATTCATATAAACTGCCCCAACTAAACTCAGCATCTTATTTGTTTCCATCCCAATGAAACTGTGCTCTCAATCATTCCCAGTGTTTCTGAACACAACTTGCACGCAGATTAATGTCCAGTTCCCAAGAAGAAATTAAGGTGTATGCTATAATTTAAGATACTTTTAAAAAGTAAAGTTTTTCCCAATAAATTATTTTTATACTAGTTCATTTTATGCACTCGATGTACTTGGTCTTTTTACAATATCATGAAAACAGCCATGACTTATGTAGCAGTCAATGTAGCATTCCAGGGGACTAAGCTCCATTAGGTCCCTTTTGACTTCCCCATTTCTATTGTATTAACAATACACAAACCTTTTCTCTCAAACTCCACCACCTATCAATAATCACATCACAGTTTTTCTGCTCTATTAAAACAAACAAATAAGCTCACCTTACTCTGGGGCTTACCAGCAGAAGAATATGTGTGTGTGTGTGTGTGTGAGTGTGTGTGTGTGTGTGTGTGTGTGTGTGTGTGTGTGTGTGTGTGTGTGTGTGTGTGTATATATATATATATATATATATATATACCTATGTCTATATCTATATCTAGCTATATGTACACATACATGCACGCATATATGGGGTACTTACAATAAGGTAAGAGACATAAAATCAACAGCAAAAAATATCTAAGCACAAAATATTGACAAAATTAAAGTCATAGGAAATGAAGGATTACTCTATTTCCCAATGTTGTATAACCTCAGTTTTGGGATATATAATTATAGAGGGTAAGGCGGATATTTTTGCTGTTGATATTATACTCTTTAGATGATTTTAGCTGCACCCATATAGATAGATAAATAGATGATAGATATATAGATAGATAGATAGATGGATAGATAGATAGATAGATAGATAGATAGATAGATAGATAGATAGATAGATAAATAGATGATAGATATATAGATAGATAGATAGATAGATAGATAGATAGACAGATACAGACAGAAAGATAGATAGATAGATAGATAGATAGATAGATAGATAGATAGATAGATAGATAGATAGATACAGACAGAAAGATAGATAGATAGATAGATAGATAGATAGATAGATAGATAGATAGATAGATGGATGAATTATCCACAGTAAGTACCCACATATTCTACTTATTTACTTTCTGTTATTTTTTTTTTACTTTTGCCATGCTCGTATAAGTGAGGTCTAACTATGTAATTTGCTTAGTGAGGAGGGCTTGACATTAATTCCATACTTCTTTTCTTATGACTCTGGGTTTTGGCTAAAAAGGTCTGAGGTAGACATGTTTACTTGCTTTGTTAACAAAATGCAGAAATAATGAGAGAAACAATAAAAGACAGAAAGAATGAAAGAAAAAAAAGAAAGAAAAGAAGGAAGGAAGGGAGAGGGGTACATCCTGATGTACAGTCGCTAGCAAAGGAGTTTAAACACAGACTGTCTGTATAGTTGCCATGCATGTTTGCATGCTAAATATTTTTACAGAGTGAGCAAGACATGTATATTGTTAGTCTTTTGTTTAATGCTTATTCAACAGAAACTAAATTGCACATACTGAAGCTGAAATTAAGATTTATAATTTAGTGTCTTAAACCTTATTTGAACTGTATCCATACCAGATCATTCCATTCTGTTGCAAAGATGATATTTACATGTATGAATTCATTTTGATAAAAATAGCAGATTATATTTCATTAGCAATATCAGTCTTGCAGTTAGCTTACCGTTATATAATCTGTAAAGGGTATAAAGCCTGGGAAACTTAAAGAAGACAGTACACCTATTACTTTCCCATTTTGGATTGTGCAATTTTACCTGTTTGCACTTAAAGTAAAGAACAACATTTTCATAAAATGTAAAATGTTTGTAGAACTTCATAACTAGGATAGAGGAATGCAAAGTAAATATTTCCATCTGTGAGAGTAGACTGCAGACTAGAGAGTAAGCAAAAGGAAAAATGAACAAAGAAAAGTGGGCTGGGTTGCATGCCACTATTAATATCTCTACTGAACTACGAATGACTCTTTAAGTATGTTTATTTTTTGAAGCAAGGCACTGAGATTGCAGGAAATGCATCATTCTTCGGTTGATAGTATTCATGGTTTTCCAGTACTCCCCCTCATTCTTTTGATAGTAATTGGGTATCACAAAAACTATTTCCTTAGATTGAGAGTTCAGATTTATCATTTGAAGTTTACAGATATGACTAGTTAACTGCATAAGCTGAGCAGTCACCTGTGAATGATCTTTATTGTGGCAACACGTTAATAAGCATTATTAGTCTGAGTTTTCAACAATTACCTTTAAAATGTATGATGTCTAGAAAAGACTAATTCCTGCATCCTTGGGGGACTGCAGTTTCTTTTTTTATGTAGATATTCATTCTGGAAATGTGACTTTAGATAACATTTGCAGTATAAGCACATTTTGTTTTCAGCATGTTGGCTTTACATGATTTGCTGTATGCAGATATTTTTTGAAAGTGTTCGTATTTACGAAAGCTAATCTTTTTAAGATTATTATTTTTGTCAGCAATGCCTATCACTTTTATGTGAAAAACTAGTTTTGTCTGAACAAAACTAAACTCATCTTTCTGATTCTGAAAGTATCATATATGATATTTGGCATTCACCTATTAACAATATATTTGTAAAACATGGCTTTCTACTCACAGTAAGCATGTTTTTACATGTACTAAGAATATTTCTCTCTTTTCATAATTATATAAAGCCAAAATATATGTTTCCAAAATAAGGACAGAATTTCACATCTCATAAGACTTTTGGACTAACTGCAGTTATATACATGTGTTTGTTATCTTTGCATATCCACTGCTGCCAATGTATTATGCTTATCCAGATAGTTTTAATAAGAAGTTCTTTAGAAGATTAATTTAACAGTAGCCCAATATCTCAATCCACCCAGTCATCCCTTCCCTTTTTTGATAAGATCATCACTATTCATTGCAACTTTCTAGTTTTCTGCCATAATAATAAAATTAATTGAATTGCTCTTAGACCAGATATCTGGTATCTTATTTCTCAGCTCTGATGGACTCCTGCACAGGTTTATAAAATATTTCCATGACCAAGTAGTCTACCTCATATGCCATCTCTAGTATCAAGTTCTTTGTACCAAACACTTGGAAGTAACTCATAGCTTCTCCCCCTAAAAGTTCTTGAGCCCACCTCTGTCAGTCATTTCAGGCCCGTTATTATTCTGGCAACCCTTCAAACATAGGCTTGCACAGTGTATGTCTATATTCAGAAATATTCATGGCATTTTCCTTCTAGCATTCTTTAAGATGGTCAGGGGTGCAGCATCAGCTCTGTATAACTTAACTGATGATAATATTCAGAAGGTTGTTAAAGACAATTTAATTAGTTCAGTCTTTATAATGTTTATTAAATCACTTGATACAGTTGATCATGATTTATTATTTTAAACCCTCGCTGCCTTAGGAACAAGCCTATAAACCTTTAACTGGTTCAGGAATTCTAATTCTAAGGCAGCCTTCTCTGAAAACATTGTTATCAATCTAGCTCCCATTGCACTTAAAAAGTGTGTCCCAGGTTTGTTATTTTACCCCTTCTATTCTTTACATTCATTAGCAGACTCCCCCCTTATCTTCCACAACTACTTTTCTATAGACCCCCCACCTCCAGCATGTCAATTAAAAGACAGCTAAGAAATGACCTTCCCCAACTTTCCATGTAGCTATAGAAAAAGCATCAAACAGCTAAATGTAAATGACACTAAAACTATGATATTCATTACCCAGCACAGCTCATATATCTGTACCTCCTGTTTGGAACATGCAATACAATAACCATATTAAGCTAGAGGCTGCAAGCCACTTCAACCATATGTACATTTGATCTGGCCACATTTTGCATATTCAATGTGACATTAATATAACCAATGCCAAACTTAGTACACTACTTTTTTGGTTAACAAAAATTTCTCATTTTCAGTCTCCAGAAATCAGATGTGCAATTGATAACCATATCTTCCCATCACAGCTCTCTATTCTGTATGTCACACTATCCATTATGGGAGAGCACCAGTCTTACATTAGCCAAAGGCAAATGGGTGCCTATCAAACAGAGATCCCATTTACTCACTGTTTTTATAATGTCAAAACTAGAGTAATTCCACTTTCCAAATGACTTACACCAAAATCCTAAAAGTCTGTGTTAAGATCAAGCACCTCCTCAAAGTCCTAACTCTAAAACACTGCAAGCAGAACAATGTACTGTAAGTCATAGCTTCTCTTTCATGTCCCTTTGCCAAAAAACACCAAAAACAGTTCAGTTATATCCTAAATTCAGAAGAAATATGTGTGTCTTATATGCACTCAAGCAGTTCTTTTGCTTTCGTACTCCAAATATCTCTTTACTTGTACTTTCTAAAATCATAGCTGTAGTCTGTCATGTAATAAATTATACAAATGTTACACAAATATATCACACAGTCATATTATAGTATTTCTTTCCTCAGCTCCACTCCATATCCTCATCTCCTCTTTTGTCTGTCTTTTTTTTCTTTATCATTGCTTTGTGAATTCATCTATCTATCTTTTCTCAAAATTGTATTTATTTAGTTATTTAGTTTGTTATTAAGTTATGTATTTGTGTTTATGTATTTCTTAGCAATTGTTTACTGGGATAGCCCAAATGGGTACAAGACCCTTTGTCAGCAATGGCCTGGGGAGAAAATCTCCATAGAAAATATATACATCAAGTTTACAAAATGTTACAGTAAGTGTATATTACAAGCCTAAAAGAAGCATTGGTGTTAGCAGCTGAAGAGGTAGCCTAATTACGCTCGGTGCTGGAAGATCAAGACCAGAAGGTTCCATTCTCAGACCAGGTGATTGAAGTTCTGACACTGTAATGCAGCATTAGGGGTCTTCTGCACTCCTGAGTCTGTCATCCCTTGGACAAGACATTAAACCAGAGTTCCATCTGCTTCAGCTATTGTTAGCTTATAAGGATATGAAAGATTCCCCAAGCACTTACTAAGGAAAGTAGAGGAAGCTCCCTGATGCTATGGCCAAATTTTTCATAGTAGTATAAATATCGGGACTATATTGAATTAACGAATGCTTAGAAAAGCGAACGCTAATTCATCAACCCCTATTAAGTGAACACTTACAATCTCGAACACCGGAACAGCAATTTTTTTCACAGGAAAAATATTGCTGGGCCAGTTTCAGGAGTTCGTCATTTCCTCCACTGATGGTGCGATCTTGGAGTTGGCATATTTAAGTAGGGGGGGGGGGTTGTGGACCAGCGATTTTTTTCCCTGTGAAAAAAATCGCTGTTCCGGGTGTTCGAGATTTTAAGCTTTCACTTAAAAGGGGTTGATGAATTAGCGTTCACTTTTCTAAGCATTCACTAATTTAATATAGACCCTAAATATCAGTTTGAGTGCCCTCTGGGGGGAAAAAAACATTGGTCTGGTGGGGCTAAACCAGTCAGCAAAGGACAAATAAAATTAAAAAAATAATAATTTCTAACAATTATCAGTTAATAGTTAGAAGACAAAAATGTATCTTACAGAAATGAGTAGGAAAAATAATAGTTTACCTATTTCAATATATTACACTGTTCTATGTTCTTAACATATATATTTAGAAACATATCCCTAAATTATGAGCATACTAATAAAATTAATTCTTCAACTCTCTGTATAAAGTAATGAAATTGTTTTGTGAAACTTCCTGATAATCCCTCCTCTTATTCATTCATTGTGTGGATTATATAATCTCTTTTGCCAGAAGTCCAACTACTACATATTTATTTCTTTTCATTGTATTTATTGTATTACCTCAGGCACTCAATTTTTTTGTATTCACCATGTGCCATAAAAGAGATTAAATTGTGTAAGTGTTCTACATGGAAATACGTTTATATATGCATGCATACATACCTCTATGTATATAGATAAATGGATAAGCCTTTGTTAATAGATAAAATTCACTACTAAGCCATTACTACTAATTTCCTTTATGTGTATTACTTCCCATTTTTCCATTACCTGTCATTTACTTTGGTTATAATATTCACAAATGTCTTATTCCTCTATTATTTACTTATAATGTCTTAATTACTGCTAACTTTATGTTATATACTTTCTGTGAGGAGTACTTTAATCTGATGGTTTTGAATTTCACTCATTTTTAGCCACTGAATCTTAAATTCCTTCTGCTACATTTTTCTTTTGAGCATATTCCTCCTTTACATTTGTGTGAAATTATATTATATGTTGTGCTGTTTAATCTTTTATGAAAATCAACTTACTTTTATTAATCTTTTAAAGTTTCCTGTTCAGATTTCCCACAATGACTCTGTTCTCCATCCATCCACAACCCCTTTTTCCCATTTTTGCACATGGGGTCAGAGTGTCACTTCAACAGTGACAATCATTCAGAGACAAGGTTGACACTGCTGGGTGGCTAGCCGTACAGCTATAGTTCATCCACTCCACATGATCACATTCACACTCAAGCGACTTCAACTACCCAAACATAGACTGGGAGATTTACTCTAGCTCCAACACCCTAGCCCAAAGGTTCCTAGAATTTATAAACTCAAATGCTATGGAACAACTTGTTACCACTCCCACAAGAGGGGAAAACATACTGGACCTGATCATCACCAACATGGGGACTCTATGCTCCAGACCAGAAGTGTATCCCTCACTGGTAAGATCAGACCATAAACTAATCTCACTGGATATTCACATCCCGACACCACCCCCTGCCCAGAAAACCACAGTGAAAAACTTCTCTAAAGCAAATTTCACACTCCTCAAAACCGAGGTGGAATCCTTCAAAGCCCCCGGGCCTGTGGAAAATACGGCCCAGACCGCAGAATCCTTTATAAATGCATTCTATGAACACCTTCAGGAATGCATGGATCATGCGATCCAAATAAAACCAAGACCCAATCCTCCAAAGGCAGACGTCCTGTCTGGTCGACCCCAGCCATAAACAAGCTATACAATAGAAGGAGGAAGCTACTAAATGATAGAGCAAAATTCCAAAAAGGGAAGGCATCTCTGATCAGTATTAGCAAAAAACTACGGGCACTCATAAAATCGTCTAAGGCCAGCTTCGAGAGAAAAATTGCACAGGACACTAAGGATAATCACAAGGCTTTCTTTAGTTATGTTAGGAACCTGGGTGGTAATTCCCAGATATGCTCAGAATTAGTCCAAAATGACAAAAAATACACCGAACCCACAGACATTGCCAACATCCTAGCTGACAGGTTCAGCGCAAACTCCCCCTCCCCACCAAAAGGGCAAATATCTATTCCAGCAGAGTGCTGCCCCCCTGACATCTCAGATGCTCAGGTAAGAGCTGCCCTCTCCAAAGCAAAAAACACAGCATCAATGGGACCAGACGGTGTCCCGGGCTGTGTCCTACATGAACTCCAAGAAGAGCTAAACCCAAACATAAAACTACTGTTCAATCTCAGCCTTACTACAGGATATGTACCCAAAGAGTGGTGTACAGCAACTGTGGTCCCTCTCCACAAAGGTGGTGCCTCAACGGATCCTGGAAACTATCGCCCCATAAGCCTGACTAGCTTGGTCTGCAAAGCTATGGAAAGGATCATCATGGACCTCATAAATAAAGATATTGGGGACCTACAGACACTGGATCCTACCCATTTCGACTTTGTTAAGGGCAGATCCTGCCTCTTAAACCTGGTTGATTTTTTTGAAACAGTCACCAAGGCCATTGACGAGGGGAAGGTGGTCCACACAGCCTACCTGGACCTCGCAAAAGCCTTCGATACAATACCCCACTCGGGCATTATAGATAAGCTCACCAGCTTAAATATAAACCCCTATGTCACTAGATGGGTTGCAAACTGGCTCAAGGACAGAACCCACATGGTTAGAATTTCTGGAGCCATGTCAGACTCCAAACCAGTTACAAGTGGCGTCCCACAAGGCTCAGTCCTGGGACCTCTCTTGTTCGGTATATATTTCTTGGAGGTACAGGCCAACACGGAAGGACTGTGGCTGACCAAGTTCGCAGATGACTGCAAACTGGGTGCCATAATCGACTCTCCAGCCGACACAAGCATCCTCCAAAAGGGCCTCATAGAAACAGACAACTGGTGCCAGAGCCATGGCCTCAAGCTAAATGCCAAAAGTGTATAGTCATCCCTTTGGCAAAAACAAACTGCCCACAAATTACCACATAGGTGGTAATCCATTAAGTACAGAAGAAGTAATTAGGGACCTGGGGACCCAAGTTGATAGCTATCTCTCATTTGACAACCACGTGGCCAAAGTGGTTAGAAAAACATTTTATATAGCCCACCTAATCATGAAGGGATTCACATCTAGATCAGGGAGGTCATCGTGCCTCTTTACTCATCCCTCATCAGGCCCATAATTGAGTACAATGCCCCTTTTGGGATGTACCTCACCAGACACCTGCAGCAACTGGAAAGACCCCAAAAGTACCTCACCAAGAGGATCAAAGGGCTCAAACAGATGCCATATGCTGCCCGGTTAAAGAAACTCCAGCTCTACTCAGTGGCATACCGCCTGTTCAGAGGCGATCTGTGCCTGACGTATAAAGCCATGACCAACCCGGAATTAATGGACATGCTGCACATCAGAAAATCCAAATCCCATCGAGCTACACGCTCGAGAGACTTGAACCTCAGCACCGAAATAAATAGGACATGCTGGAGGGACAGATTCATAACCCAGAGGCTCCCTTCACTCTGGAATAAAATCCCAGTCCAGGTTAGGCAGAGTCCCTCATTGACTCTCTTCAAGAGGAATCTTGATGAGTGGATGGGAGATCATAGGTTTACCCCGGGTATCACTTCTGTGTCACTGTTAGACAGAGGCACAGTATACTAACCTCAAAAAAGGGCATAGCAAAATTAATTTAAAATGGGTGGCGAAAGCCAAACACATTTTAGCTAGGCTTATAAATGCCCTAGGGCAGATAGCCTAGTATGAACCTATGAACCTATGAACATCTATGACCAATTTAGAGTGTCCAATCCACCTACTGCATGTCTTTGGAATGTTGTAGGAAACCAGAGCACCTGGATGAAGCCCACGCGAACACAGGGAGAACATGCAGATTCTGGACTGTAAGCAGCCCAACCGAGAATTGAACAGGGAACCTCTTGCTGTGAGGTGATACCACAATCTGCTATACCACTTCTGCTGTTATGTTATTATAAAATGTGTTCACACTTTTTTAACATACATTGTTATTTTATTTTAGTTCATATATTTTTTATGAGTTATCTGTCAAGGGCTTCACTGAAACTGGAACATCCTATGTAGATATTTCCAGATGACACAAGTAAATAAATGAAAGCATACACAAAATAAACAAACAGGTACATAGATAGATAGATGAATGAATAAATGCATATGATTCATACCGACACATTTCACCCCTGCTTATCTTTACTAATGTACTCAGATGGTATGGGATATGGCCTTTAGTCAGGAATTCATTTATCTATGTGAATAGGCCCTTGTATGTTTGACTGACAGTAGCTGGCTTACTGCAGGTGGAATGTCTGTTTACAGGCCTGCTTCCAAAAGATTTGTTCTCAGTGTAATTGACAACTTACACTGAGAGCAGGTATTTTGGAATCTTGTTCCTGGTATAAGCCTGTTCTTAGATAGGCCTCTGCACGAGAGAAAGTCACTTTTACTGAGAGGAAGTCTTTTGGAATCTGGCCCTGTCTATATGACTTTTTGTGTGTGTGTGTGTGTGTGTGTGTGTGTGTGTGTGTGTGTGTGTGTGTGTGTGTGTGTGTGTGTATGTGTGTATATAAGCTGATTCTGGGAAAAGAAAGTAACCAGTTGATTATTTGGGGTTTATATCATAAGACTGAATCACGCAAATTACGAACGCTCATAATATCGAACGTACTGGACCTCGAACTTCCTATTGTGGGGGGCTGCACCCCCTACTAAACATATATTCCAACTCCAAGATCACACTACAGTGAGGACTATTCCAACTCCAAGATCACACTACAGTGAGGAAAGGGCAAATATCCCATTCTTCAATGTGCCGCAATCTCAGAAAAAGCACTTCGAGGTCTGGTACGTTCGATTTTATGAGTGTTCGCAATTTGTGCGATTCGCTCATATGATATAGACCCAATCATTTGATGTATCTTGAGTGTTGATAGTTTGGTCACATATACAAGAAAATGAGAGAGATTAGATGAGGAAGTGTACTAGATTACTTGAAAATGATCCCCTGTACTAAAGAACTACAGCTATTTTTTAGCTTTACAGAGAACTCTAGGCAATACGGACAGCAGCTTCTTAGCAAAAGCTGCTCAGGTTAGCACTGTGGATTGCTTCATTGTTAGCATAGCTGACCTTTATCAGCATCATTCTCTGGTTAGCCTGAAGGGAGGCAGGTTTTATCTCTCACTCCCATGCAATTCTTACCATGCAGTTCTTAAAAAAGAGGATTCAGTCTCTGATCATAACCTAATATAACATGACATAATCCACACTCAATTCAGGGCTTTGAAAGGATAAATTATAATTCTACTAGCATATAACAAACTAACCCAACAGAAAGAGTGAACTATGTATTATGAAAAATAAACATTATTAGAAGCATAAAACTGAATGTTCATGCTGCAAGGTGATTTGACAAGTTATTTTACAAATGCTGCCATCAAGAAACATTTGTAAAGACTCTGCCATTTGACATATAATATAAAAATAGCCAGTATTTCCAAAAATGAATGTTTTAGTACATGTTTCAAGCTAGAATTTTCATTCATGCTAGTGAACTAGCAGCATTTAATTTAGTAATCCATTTGTATTCAGTATTCTCTGTTAGGTTTAAACATCACATCACCTGAGAACTGTATTCACTATATGTGAAACAACAAATCTAAATCAATGGACATCACTCATATCATTGTCAACAATCTGTTTCACTAATGCATTCTTCCTTCCTATGTCATACAAAAGCTGAGAACTATATTCTTTTTAATATTTGTTTAATTGTGTGTCTGACCTGTATGAAATGCAGGACATTTATCACACAGTGGTAAGCAGACCAAATCAGGTATACTACAGTCAGCATAAAAATAACATTGACATCTCTTTGTCATAACTTAATGAACAAAGCTCTTAATTTCAATAATGTATTCATTCATACTGAAATTCCTGCAAAAGTATGTACCCATTTGATCAGAAGGCATCTTATAATGTTTACCAAAGAAATCAAAAACTTCCAAAAGCAAAACAAAGAAAAAAAACGCAGGTCCATGTGGGTGTTCAGTCTTTCATGATTTTATTACTTTTATAAACAAACTAAGCATTTCTATTCTTATATGTGTTTCTAGGGACTTCCTGAGAGTTAAAATCATGCTGCCATTACAGCCCTATATAGCTAGACCCACCTCTTCAAAAATCACGTAATTAACTCATATAACACATTTAAAGCAACAACATTTTAACACTCATATGTTTTATACTACATCCTATTCCTTCCTACAAAATTACACTCAATACTAAATATATGGAAAATGGTAATATGTCAAAAAAAGTTTGTTTGTGTCTTACGGCTTTTCCCGGTTAGGGGTCACCACAGCAGAACTCCGGTCTGCTAATGATTGGCAGTTGATTTTTACGTACCGGCTTGCCAGGCCAGACGCACAACCTTCAACGAAGGTACGCCCATTCACGCATGTCTCCACGCAGAAGTCGCTATAGCTGAGAATCGAACCTGATAGCGTCTTACTGTGAGGCGACAACGCTATGTCAAAAAAGTAAAATTCATAAATAATATATAATAAATCACATTGTAAACATGTTACTACAGCATACAATTCTTACATAGTAATGACTCAGTGTTTCAAACACTCTGAAAATCAGGATAAAGTCATGTAACCATAATTTTACAATGGCATTTAACATGTGTGCCACACTGTAAAACTCTTTGCAAATAGTGGCTGTGCATTTCAAAATGCTGGCAATAGAAATACAGTCATTTTTTTTCTGGTTTTACACTGGAATATAACCTTAACTGCCATGCCAGTTCTTTAAGTTCCAGCAGTGTTTCAAAATCAACCCCCCTCATTCTGATTAACCTTATCGATAATGTAAAAATATATATTAATTTAGAACAATTAACTGTATGCTTACTCAGGGCATTTGTAAACTTTTTTCATCCTACAGAGAGGTCTATATCGAATAGCCAGTTAGGATTAGATCAGCGATTGAACTATTTGAACAGTAGGAAGTATTCAGTCACCCAAGTTTGATGAACACTGTCATTTTCTATTCTTTGAGACTATCATATCTGTTGTATGTGGTACCATTGTTTCATGCAAACAAGTGACAGTAATTCTTTAATGTAAATTAACATACAGTATAGAGTGATATGGTGTGGTATTTAGAATCTGTACGGCTTTCTGTTGGTCACTGTAAGATATTTTTATATATTTGTGTAGGGGATTATATTACTCTTTAGTAAAGGTGGGGAATCATTTACCACAATTGTACATGATTTAGCCTAATCTGGATTGTATTTATACATGCTATTTTTGTCTGTTCTCATTATTTGATCACCCAGCAAGTTTTGGCTTGTATGGTGGGAACAAGGTTTTATTTCATGTTTCTATTGTGGGTGTATTGACATAATATATCTCACATACGGCAGTGGTTGTGGACTATTGTTGTCATAACTGGTCAGTTACTTTCATCTTACCATTGGTTATGATAGGTATTATACTAGTGTGGTTAGCTCTGTATCTAGGAATATGAGTCCCTTCTTGTTGGTTATAGTGTTGTTTTTTTCAGAAGCGTACCCTAGGTGTGCTGCACTTCTTATATGCCATACAAAAGCAACAAACAGGATTTATGCCCGCACAAGTAAGAAATAAACCGAAGGGCAACAACATCTGTTTTATATGTTGTATAAGTTAGTTAGTTATTTAACTGTATCTGAATAGAATATCAGTAGTATAAGAAACCCTACTACTGTATGCATTTACTATCTTATCTATTTTGACATTGAAATATTTATTTTAATTGTATTCTGCCTGACGTTATTGTATAACTTAAAATATTTTGTTTATACTGCATGTAATTAAAATTAAATCACACTCTCACTCCATCAAACCCAAAACATCCTCTATTCTAACCACAAAATTTTATATAACTCCTCTCCTTCTACAACCATCCACAGCCCTCTAACACAGAGAACTCAATTACCATGTTACCAAAACCACTCTTCCGCAACCATGTCATTCCATTACTCTTGCCTTCTCTATCCATCTGTCTTTACTTTATCTCCATCATTACCACTTATCACCACCCACTTAACACCATGTACTGTATCAAATCACTCATCCTACCATACACCACAAACAATCCCTCCATACCTGCAAACACACAACTAATTATCTATTACCCTTTAATCTTACAGCTCACCTCTCCTATCCATTATACTTCACAATCTAAAAAAACACCTTAGCCTCAAATACCACTTCCTAACTATATTCTACCTTAAAATCATCACCAGCATTGCAGCTCAACTACTACTAGGAGGTGATGTTCACCCCAACCCTGGCCCAACAAACAACTCCCATACCACACCTGATCCCAATCTCCCATTTAAACACAAATCCACTGATATACTCATACTAAACCTAAACATTCACAGTATCATAAATAAAATAGAACAGTTACATGGAACCATCTCTGTATATAACCCAGATATTATAGTGATTACAGAAACATGGCTTAAACCCCACATTAAAGATAACTTCATAACTCCACCTGGTTTCAATATATTAAGAGTAAACAGACCTCACAGAAAAGGTGGTGGTATTGCCCTTCTTTACATATCTAATTTAAAAGTTCAGCTACTTCAAAAAGAAACCCCAGATTTCAACACTGCTGAAACCCTATTCACCAAAATCCTATTAAATCAATACAGACAACTAAACCTACTCAGCATTTATATACCACCAGGAGACAACATTAAAACACTAGAATCTATACTCCACTGGGCTTCCCATTCCCTGTCCCAAGAAACTGTACTCCTAAGTGATGTCAACATAGACTGGAACACCATACACTCACCCATAACCACTAACCACATACATCTAAATAATTTCCTACAACTCATACACTTACCCACAAGAATTGACAAAACCACCAAATGTGAATCCACCTTAGACTGGATCCTGACTAACCAGCCCAATACTGACCACCTATCTGGGATACTACCTGATTCCCTCAGTGACCATAATCCAACCTTTCTCCTTCGGCACAAACTAAAATCTACCAACACCCTTGCTCTCTTACAAATCCGCTCCCAAAAAAACATCTCCCCAGTACAATTCTCAAAAGCCCTAAAATCCTGTGACTGGGCTCCTATAAAAACCCTTCCCCTGGATATTGCAGTAGAATACTTTAATGCCAAATTCCTAGGGATTTTAAACCAACTAGCCCCACTGAAATCAATAAGAATGTGAAGTAACCTTGCTCCCTGGTTAAACAAAGCCACAAAAATTTTACTCAAGACTAGAGACAAAGCTTGGTTAACTTGGCAAAAATACAAAACTCCCAAAACTAGACAAAGCTTTGCTGAGCTCAGAAATAAAGCAAAACAACAGGTCAGGTTGGACAAGATAAACCACTATATTTCCCTACAAAGGAAACATAACAATAACCCACAGAAATTCTGGGTGGCAGTGAACAACATCCTCCAGCCTGGAAAAGTCACCACACCACTCCCAGATATCAAAGGTATTGATTCACATATAGCCTCTAGTTTCAATAACTACTTTATCTCTTCAGTACTGAACCTGGTAAGTGCAATATCACCCACAACCCAACCTTAACCCTTAAACTACCAGATTAACTCCACCCCCTTCACACTCACCCCAGTACCAACATTTACCATTCAAAATCTCTTAGCTAAACTCAAACCTACCAACCTAGCTGCCAACAGTCTTCCAGCTAAATATCTGCAAATTGCATCCAAGGCCATCACCTACCCCATCGCTCTACATATTAACAGATCTATCACCCTGCATACTATTCCTTCATTATGGAAAACCTCATATATCATCCCCCTCCAAAAGGGAGGTCCATCTTCTGACCTCTCCAACTACCATCCCATTGCAATCCTATCACCTCTTTCAAAAATTCTAGAAAAATGTATCCACCACCAACTCCTTACCCTCCTGCTAACCAACAACCTTCTAACTAAAACCCAACATGGATTCAGACCTTCCCATAGCACCAACACTGCCCTAATTAACTTTTCCGATACCATAAACTCGCACATGAACCAAGAAAAGCTGGTCTCTGCCACTTTCTTAGACCTATCCAAGGCATTTGATACAGTTTCCCATAACAAACTCCTCACCTGTCTAGCAGAACTCAACCTTGATGACCCCACTCTGCAATAGTTTAACAGTTACTTAAACAACCGGTCACAATCTGTCAAATGGGGCAACTCCCTATCCCCCCCACTCCATGTCACATGTGGTGTCCCACAATGTTCAATCCTTGGCCCCCTTCTCTTCAACATATTTTCAAATAATCTCCACCTAGCTACCACTAAAGCCAACATTGTCCGGTATGTGGATGGTACTACCCTAATCTGCTCAGCAACAAACATCAAATTACTTCAAAGTAAAGCCCAAGAATCCTTCACTGAGGTAGATAACTGGCTAAACAACTACCAACTAATACTAAACCAAAAAAAAAAACACAGCTAATACTATTCTACCCAACCAAACACTGCAACTCCACCTTTACCATCATGTCTACCAATGGCACCCTCATCACTCCAATAACTGAGGCTAATCTCTTAGGCATCACTATTGATCATCAACTTAAATACAACAAGCACATATCCCAAAATATCTCTAAAGTCCATAAAAAACTAGGTTGCCTATATAGTTGCAAACTATTCCTAACCCCTGAGACTAGAACAACAATAGCCAGAACTCATCTCTTATCAACACTACTTTACATCTCTCCAGTTCTCACCAATATTAACAAATCCAACCTGAACAAACTCTTTACATGCTACAATAAAATAGCTAGGTTTGCTGCCAATAATAGATCACATTCCCACCATTGCCTATCCCTAACTAAACTGCACTGGTTAGAATTTCCAATCTTCCAATGCTACCACCAACTGATCATAGCCCATCAAATTCTCTTCCATCCAGAGAAGTGCCCTGCCCTTGCCGACATGCTAAACTTTCACAACCCTAAAAGGGAGCTACGTTCATGTATCAAAAACCTGATTGAAGTTAGTCCATGCAATAACAGTTCTGGGGAGGCCTTATTCTCCCATGATGTTGCCAAAGCATGGAACACCCTCCCATCTGAACTCAGGCTACAAAGTCACACAGGCACCTTCAAAGGCCTTCTTAAATTACACCTCAATACTAACCCTCTCTGCAAGTGCAAAGACCCCCCTTAAAGACCCACTTTTCCATATGTAAGTGACCCGTTGAAGCCTTTAATGCATACACTATACTCTCACCTGAAATTTACTTTTTGTATATATTGTAAATAATGGTACTACTCCTGAGTATCTTATTGTTATACATAATTGTGTTTTGTACTTCATTGTTTCTCTTATCTTGTATGCCAGTTTTATTGTTATCTAAAGCATGTATGTACACTGTTATTTCTTTGGAGCATTTTTCCCCAGGACTCCAATGAAAAAGGACACATGATGTCCAGTTGAACTTCTCCTGGTAAAATAAATGTTAAATAAATAAATAAATAATATTGTATATATGTTCTTTTATTCTATCTTTTAACTTCCCAGATGTCTTTAAAATGAGCAGGGGGTAGATGTTGCCAAATATACAAACAGTCATTTCACAATTAAATCTCCCTGGACATACTATATATATTTTTTATAATGTATAACACTTACATAGAGTACATCATATACAAATCTACAATATCTGCACCTACAACACTTACACATTCTTTTAGCTTTTACTGACGACAATCTGGTTTGAGGGACACTTTCCAGATATTTTTAATGTTTCTACCCTTACTAAAAACTGTTAAAAGACCTTACCCTATTTTGTCCTTTAATTCTTGTGTCAATATCATCTCCCAGGTCTTCTTAACCACTTTAACAAACATATAAGTGCCAATACCGAAATGGCAATACTAAAGCTAATGTTCTATCCCAGTTTGTACCAACCACAGAATTGTCTTTTTAAATCCCCATAAGCTTAACAGTGGTGCAGATCTACCTGATCTCCCCTAAATTACCTATTTCTTAATTGCTTCCAGAGTCCATTGCAGGTAACCCCTCTCCCTAAGTATTACGACCAAGTATTAAATTTGTGCAGTAAACCAAACTGTGTTCACTAATGACCCTTGATGCCCTTACTAGTTGCCCCTTTACTATAGCCTGTTTCTGATATATGGGATGGCAACCATTATAATGCAAGTATGTATTTGAAAATATATGCTTTTTATATATATTTGATGTAAATTAATCTTTAGATGTATCTTTCCCTACTGTTATATCCAAGTAATTGATCTCACTAGTAGAGAAATGATAAGTAAATTTCAAAAAAGTCGATGTTTCCTGGTAAGTAATAAAGGCACTCAAGTGGGCCTCACTTCCTTTTCACAAAATTAGTATGTCATCAAGGAACCTAAAATAAACATACACATCAGTAAAATATTTAAAAGAAAAAACATATTTGCCTTCCCAAGCAGCCAGAATCACATTGGCATACAGGGTGCCACAAACTGCCCCATTGGCCATTCCAACTGTTTGTTGGAAATACTCTTCTTCAAAATAAATAACATTGTTTTAGCACAACTTCTAAAAAAAACATTCCAAAACATTCATCTCTTGGCCAGAAATGTCATTACAGCTTGCCATCATGTTAAAAAATTCTTCCAGTCCTACCTGATGTGGTATAACAAAAAATAGGTTGACAACATCCACATTCACAAAGGTTATAGCCTCATAAAAGTCAGACAGTCTTAAACATTTCAAAAAATGTTAAGAGTCGCATAAAATATTGTTTTACTAGATAGCATATATTAAGCTTGTTTATCAATATAAACTGCTAATGCATCAGTCTTAGAAAATGTCGGTGTCACAATTAGCCTCAGCTATGATTGCTGTTTCTATGACAAGCTGATGCAGGGTGCGATTGATCACGTCATATTTAATTTTATTTCTGTTCTTAACTGTATGGACGTTTTCCTGCAGGGTTTTAATGTTCAGGCAATGCCTGCTGAAAAACATGTAAATAAAAGTGAGAAGAATGTAAGAAAAGCATGTGTGTGTGTGTGTCTGTGTGTGTGTGTGTGTGTGTTTGTGTGTGTGTGTGTGTGTGTGTGTGTGTGTGTGTGTGTGTGTGTGTGTGTGTGTGTGTGTGTGTGTGTGTGCGTGTGTCTGCATAATTTACTTTTATTTATTTATTTAGTTATATGCTCATTCACTCATCAATTCTTCTATCTGATTCTTTGTTTAAATAATAATGTTCAAGTCGTTCAGTAAATGACAGCTTAAGAAAGAGCGAGAGATAAAGAAAGAGAGAGGAACATAGGTAGCTCTAACTCCAATAAGCTGTCCCTCAGTATGGCTATGTTAAATGGTTAAACATATTTTTATCTGTAATTTGTTTGCGCATGTGTGTATGTCTGTGTATACATGAAATAATTACATAACTTACATTTTGGATGTAAAATACTTCTCCAACAACAAAAATTACATGTTATAAGTTTTGAAATATTAGGCAGAGGAACTATTTGACATCAAAATTATAATAAAAAATTCTATAGTCTGCCGCATATTCCAGCTATACTCTGTTGCATATCGTCTACTCCGAGGCGATCTCTGCTTAACATACAAGGCCATGTCAAACACAGAGCTGTTGGAAATGCTACACTTAAAGAAATCCCGATCCCTCAGAGCCACACGCTCCAGGAATCTAAACCTTGTCATCACAATAAACAAAACATGCTGGAGGGTTAGGTTCTTGACCCAGAGACTCCCCAGACTCTGGAATAGACTGCCCATATATGTCAAGCAGAGCACCACTTTGGCCCTCTTCAAAAGGAACCTTGATGACTGTATGGGAGAAAGGAAATTCACCTCAGGGATCATGTCAGTCACCCTGCTAGACAGGGGTCCAGGGAAGTAAATAGTGTGGGAAGAAATAGCCAGGGGAATTGTTATGGCTAGACTTGTATAGGCCCTAGGGTCGATAGCTTAGTACCAGTCTATGAACTTATGAACCTATGAACCTAGCAATAAGAAAAAAACAAATACAAACTATTTTAAACATACAACAAAGTATAGAGAAATAAACAGTTGGCAAACAAACACTGTTGAGACCAGCAAACAGCAGCAAAAGTAAAAATAACGGTGAAATAAAGCACGGCTCCAAACAACATAAATATTAAGAATCTTACAGAAAAAAGCGAGCTAAGGTGGATACTAAAGAGCCGAAAAAGAGTTTGGATTAAATGGTAAGTTTTCCATGAAATGTGTCCTGGAAGCTTTATATATGGTCGCAAAACTAAGTTGACCTAATATGAATGTATTAATATGTTGAGTATATTTATTGTTGTGCGCTTATTATGGCTTGATTATTTATATCTGTTCTTATGTTTAAATTCTAATGATCCCTTTTTATGAAAATTTGATTAATATTGGTTGAAGATGGATTTTTAGGATTAATATTTGCTTCTAAGATTCATGTTGCAGTTATTGTTCCATTTCAAGTATAATTGTAGATTCTGTAGTTGAAAAATTACTATAGTATATGCTTTCAGTAGTTATATTACACTCACTGCATCATTTTAGTATAATTGTTATTGCGCTCTATTCATCTGCACAATACTTTACTTTGTTTATAGCCACTAGGCAAATGTTATTATCTCTGAGGGACTCTAGAATTTGTTTTCAGCAGATATATTGCATTTGCTATCCTACTATAATAGACAACTTAGACAACTGTATAGTTAACACTTTACTTTATCTATTTATTTGTATAATATATTAGTTTGTTACTAGTAATTATCGATTACAAAAAATGCTATTTGCCCCAGGATTTTAGTATCTGTTTTCAGTAGTTATGTTATATTTATTGTTCTAAATGTTAAATTGCTTTAGCATTTTATTTACTAGTGTAATATTGAGCTTGCCAATATGTACTATGACCGCGATTTACTTGTATTAGGGACTTTAGCAGATGTTTTTTAGTAGTCATACTGTATTTGCTGCTTTAGTTTAGACAACTGCATAGTTGATGTTATTCTTTATTTATTACCTTGTAAAATATATTAGTGTGCTATTAGGAATTAGGCAGAGGCATTTCTGTTTGTATTAGTTATTAAGACTAATATTATTTTATTTTATTTAAGTCTATATAGTTAGTAAGACTGTCCCCTGGATTTACTAAACTTCTGTGCAGGACTAATCTAGTCCTGCACAGAAGCTGCAGTTTAAGAGGAGGACG
>NC_056725.1:1991529666-1991577166 GCF_019279795.1 Protopterus annectens
ATGTAGCAGCAACCACCCCCACGTAGACAGCTGAAACATCCAAACACACTATACAAGTAAACACACCACTGCTTCCCAGACTGCAGGCAGGATACTACCAGTGGGAGAGACTTGCCAAGTCTAATCTTGAAACAAAGACATCAATGTCCCTTGTGGGACACCCCAAAAATTAATGATCATCGGAGTCAGTCCCTGTAATGATTCATTCAACCAGGCTGTATATGTACACGGACCAGTAGGTTGTGCAAGCCTGAGGACCCATGGGTCAACAAAACTTATGACATTGGTCCTGACAAGTGGAGAGTGGGCAGTGTGTAGTGGTGTGGTTAGACTCCACCTGCACCCACAGCAAAAATGAGTGCTGTAGAGGAGGGGCAGGTGGGGGAACTATGGGTATGCAATTATGGGCCTAGGTGTGCAGGTGTTGGCTGGCGCAGTTGTATTAGGACCACCCCGGGGATGTAAGTAATATTGCGAATTGGGCAGAGCTTACACCCATACCTCTCAACCCCTAAGAGCAAAACCACTGGACAGAACCTAAACCGTTGGGGGAACAAATAGTGACAGAAAGCACATATTCCACTTACAACCTTAGAAAGCTGATAGAATAATAGGTTATGCATTAGCATGACACAGCTGAAGGATGTGGGGGTCCTAAACCCAATTACTTGTTTGTATTTAATTGTGTCAGTTCCCAAGTATTTGCCAGACAGGTGCAGATTGTAAGAGGAACACACCAATAGTATGAAGCAAACAATGGACAGGCCGTGGATTCTCTACAGTCGACAGGCATGCTTATGCCTAACGGGCAGCCTTTCCCGATATGGGTCCCACCGCAGCACAGTCCAGTTTACATGGCTAAGTACGGAATAACCATATGTGTTATTGCATAACCCACTACACAACACCTACGAACACATGGTCGCAACACCCCAATGTAGGCATGTAAGTCGATATAATAAGCATCACAAGGTATTATTGTAGTCCTCACCCCCACCCAGGGATGTGTGTCTGACGCAAATACCAAATGCAGTGCATATGCACAGCTGTTGTCATAGACAACATGGCCAGCTGTGGACCTTCCCTGCAGCCATCCTGCACATCCCTGGATAATTCCCCTACTAAACCCCCCTTTGTGCCTCATGAACACCAGGTACCTATGAGCCCCTGTTCCATTTCTATTAATGTCTGCAGGTACACGTAGGTGACACCCTCTTCCCCCAGTATATTGTCAGTATCTGTAACCCCAAACCACATGTAGTATCACAGCTGTTGCACAGGACACATGTAACTAACACATGAAGGAACACTACAAGCACACCAGGAGCAGCACAGGCTCACCACCTTGCAACCCCCCACCTCACACTTTATATCACTACATCAACTAGTGATACTGACACCTCTTGTCCTGCCTCACATACAAATCCCAACATCCGACATACCTTCCCTATTGCTCCCCATCCAATTATACCTACGGGCTACTATACAGTTACAATGTCACCCCCACTACCTACCTACCTACTCTCTAGCTATTTGCCTCTACTGTACCACACAGGTATGGAATAAACTACACCTACCCCGAATACCTGCATGTAACTTACCCAGACCTGTGAAACAGAAATCCTACCTCACCTTAAACCGACCTTTGTCAACAGTCATACCTGACCTGTAAACCTGACCTAAGCATGGATAATACCGACAGTTCAACTTAGACTAAGCATGATTAATGGGGGACATAGCTATGTTATGTCTGTTATCCTCTATGAATGTGACCACCCCAGTATTAATTGGGATACGTAGCTGGGGTCAATGTAGAGCTCTACACCCCGGACTACCGCTAACAATGGACAAGCATACAGTCCGAGTGTCCCGTTTGACAGATGTGAACAAAATGCACGACGTTGCACATGTGTATGGGGGAGCAAGCGGGTGTAAACCTGTTTGGCCGCCGGTATTCGAGTACCACACTGGTGAAGCAATGTAGAGGCTGAGTGCAAGACGCCGCAACTAGAGGTTAGTAATGCTGTGCTTCACACAAACAAGTGCATACCTGCCTACCAATGTTCTACAGTGCCTTAGTCACCCTGTAGCCAACAGCTGTTGTTGTGGCCATTAACCAAATAATCAGCACTGCCAGGTTGCAAACCCCCGACCCTGCACACTATACTTGACGTGAGTTCCACTAAGCCATGGCAGATACACATTCATCTGCTGTGATCACAAACACATCATCCAGCACAGGCACCCAACAGTATAGGAAATGTATATAATTATGTAGATGTATGTGTATGTGTATGTACAGATATTATATATATATATATATATATATATATATATATATATATATATATATATATATATATGCACACACACACACACACACACACACACACACACATATATATATATATATATATATATATATATATATATATATGGAGAATGAACGTCATGACAGTAAAGTATACAAAAAGAATGAGAAGGAAAACAACAGCAACACCTGTATTATTTTGTGCTGTCATCTTATGTCATATCAAGCTGGGCAGGGATGAGCAAATCATTGCTTCTCAAACCACAGGCAGGATACTACCAGTGGGAGTAACATTGTCCGCCTGTTAAGTCTACCTTACAAACAATTACAGGGTAGTCCCTAGTGTGACTACCCAAAACGTGTGGGTTGTTTGGACTTCCGACCAGTACACAAGCCAGGGCAGATATGTTCAAGGACTAAAAGGTTTGGAGAGCCTGATGATACATGGGTCGAGACAACATATGTGTAGGGTCCCTAACGCTGGGGAGAGGGCAATGTGTGGAGGTGTGAAATGGCTGGGATAGCAACTGGAGAATGGATGGTTTGTGTGTATGTGGATCCCGGGTGGGGTGGAGGAACCATGGGTATGAAATATGGATCCAGGCTTGTCAGGGTTGTATGACCTGGTTCTAACTGGACCGCCTCATGGAGGTCAGCGAGTTTGTTTTAAATATATATGCATACACACATACATACATACATCTATATCTAGAAGTACATTCGCTGTACCACATTCATTCCTTTTGCAGAAATAAATAACATGAAAATGCCCCTGCAAACCTTGACAGTAGATAGAATAATAGTAGGTACTAGGCCATCTGATGAAGGGCATTTATAAGTCTAGGAAAGGTGTGTCAGCTCATGCTGCTCCACTGATCAATTTACCGGGCCTCTGTCAAGCAGAGCCATTGAATTGATCCCAGTATGTCCCAATCTTTGACCCCCCACACCCAATTATATTAGGCTTTGGCTAGACATCTTACATTAAGAGGTTGAGAGGTATGATTTCTTGTGTATGTTTAATTGTGTTCAAGTCATGACTTTTGTAACAGTGCAGGCCTTACTTAGACTGTTATGAAATGGCTGTCATCTATATATATATATATATATATATATATATATATATATATATATATATATATATATATATATATCTATATATAGATATGTCTTTGCGACATTTCCATGATTCTGCTGGGATATAAACTTCCAAGGCAAAATGGCAAAATAAGCAATTGTTTTGTTTACGTTGTATATTGCAGTACTATAGTATTAGAGTTACGAGAAGATAGAGGAAAGGGACAAATCTGCAATAATTCAGAGTTGTTTATTTAGTTTTGAAGTTAGTGCTGTTCTCAAAAGAATAAAATGTGAGGACTGAAATATTTGAATCATTCCTGTGATTTGCTGGCTACGTCAACGCCAATCACTAAACCGGTCCTCTTTGTAATATAATGTTGCTGAACTCATACATCATTGATTTACATGTGTAACGTGTGCATTATCATATAGTCTTAGTTATCAATTTATTTTAGTGTCTTGTTAACTGGAGTAACAAAGTAATGAAGTATAGAGTCTAATCATGAAATAAAGACATGCGTGTCTCATGTAGGACAACCCAAACAATGGGAATAGTGTCCTAGTGGTCACTTATGTCACTAATGTTTGTGGACTAAAAGGTTGGGATGTCTGAGGATACTTGGATTGAGTCAACCCATGGGAATGGTCCAGAGGAGTAGGGAGTGGCCAGTGTGTAGTGGTATGGATACACCGTGTTTCCAACTGCAGAATGGACGACTGATGTGTCTGTGACATGTTGGGGTGGGTGTTTGAGGAACTAGGATCACTGCAGCACATATCATTTTCCATGTTAAAGCTGTATAGGAACATATTTGTACATCTTTTTGCCGTAAAACCTGCATAATAACATTTAAATGTGAACTGGAGTACTGCGTGAAATGCACATGTGAAGTGTCAGTGTCATAATGTATTTAGGCAGTAGTAAGCAGGTTTAGGCACAAATAAGCAGTGGTAAGCATGTTTACGTGTGTTTGCGCAGGGTAAGCACTGTTACAGTCAGGTTACAGTTTCTTATACTCAGTTACCTGCTGAATTGCTTAACCTGTGTAGGCATTGTTTAGCTCTGCGTAAACCTTCACAATCTTGCTTACTACTGCTTAAGAGTGCCTCATCCCTCTGTAGCCAATGGCCCTTGTTCTGCTCAGCAACAAAATAAACTGCCTCTCCAAGTCTTGAACTCAGGACCCTGCACTCAATGCACAAAGTGATGTACCACTAAACTATGGCAGATATACATAACCTGAAGTTTGCACAAACATACCCTGCAGCACAATCAGTCAACAGTACAGGTAATGTATTATTATGATACCACATAACCCGTTAATGCAAGAAGTCTGGACAAAGTATGCCACACCGTGGGTACAAATAGGGATATATGTCAACTAATGCTCTGTTACACTCAAATTGTTGCTAGATACACAGTTATATGTATTAGAACACATATGTAGAAGGAGATGAAGTCAGAAACACAAAAGTGTTGCCACTAGTTACTGACTTCAATGCTGCGATCATCCATGACAATTGCCAAGTGAATGAGGGACAGGCTAAAATATGAACTGAACGTGCATGGACATATGGACAGATATATCTGTAAATGTAGACAGATAGACAGCTATATGTATATATATATATATATATATATATATATATATATATATATATATATATATATATATATTAATGTGTGACTCACAAATAATCATAAAACAGCACTTGTATATAGATACATGCATATGTTCATATGTGTATACATATATATATATATACATATACATATATATATATATATATATATATATATATATATATATATATATATATATGTATGTGTGTGTGTGTGTGTGTGTGTGTGCATATATACAGATGTATATATCTATAGAGAGATATAGCCATATGAGATATATATATATATATATATATATATAGGTACATACACATATACACGCACTAAATGTATCAGTAGCCATACATATGTAGAAGCAGTGTGGAAGTACTGGGTGCAAAATATATTCCTCAGCCACAAGCCCCTCAACTGGTGCCTGTGAAATGTATCATGTGGCAACCATTCCCAGAAATGAGAATACTGACATTAAACATACACCCCCACCCACAAATCAAGGACATGACACGACACACAATATGCATACATAGATAACCTGCATTCCTGTACTATACAATAATGTATGCCAGTACTGACACCACATAAGGTTTGAAATATGGAATGAGGCATGAATGCAAGGCCCACACAAACCAGTAGAGGCAAGCAATGTGTATATATAACATACTATGCTGTCTAGGACAAGGCCTTCAATTAGTACAACAGTTGGAACAGGATTTGCCTTAAGGATACGTAACAATCAACAATTACAGATGTAGTTCAGCAGACTCCAATTTCACTCTGTAGTCAAGCCCTAGGGGGAAAGGTAGCACTTGTGTTAATGTCACAGTATCCTGTGCATATCATTGCTTAACCTAACACCTCACTATCACTCTTAATGACCATCATCTTAATAGTTAATATCACTGGAAAAGTGCCATAGCCTAGATTAATGGCATAGAACACACACCCCCATAAAAGGCTGTATAAGGGCAAGGAACACTGTGTACCACACACTTACCTCAGGAATGTACAAGGGCACAAATGTGTTCACCAGCTGTTGCCCCCATATGTATAGACATGGCCCAACTGTTGGTGCGGGAGTCCATGACATGACTGGGATGATAGCAGCAATGCTAGCGATAAATAATGATGGGCTATTACATAACAACCCTTCCTGTATCACAGCAGGACAAAGACTGGCATAAATGTGGAGGACAGAGGCAGGAACATAGGACCATATTTGCATTATTGCTGTTACACACCCTGGAAATTGTTGGTGTTACAAGATGTGTTGCAGCATACCCTTATGCAGGGATACAACATTGAAATATGAATGGATGTAGCCATGTACTGATAGTGCTCAACAGACAGAATGCCACAGATATATGTGGGACAAAACCTGTGTGGTGCACAGACAAAACCTAACAGCCATTCACCCTGGTATCATACGGATAGGCCCACAGTTGAGAGCTATGCAGACAGACAACATTCCATGAAATAGTACCATGTACACAGAAACCCTATAAGAACAGCAAGATACATTGCACACAACAACACTACTCATGCTGTCTGTAGGTCTGGAACATTACCCAAATGTGGATATGGCCTGTGTCTACAGGTTCTGCTGTAAGAGGTATTGCTACCTTATGTCTGTAATACTGATGTCCACACACAGGAAGGATGTCTTCCATACTGTAAAGGTGAAGGGACAACGCTCACAGAAGGCAGCAATTTATAATACAGGGTTGCCATGACAGTGGTTATCTGAAGTACTGCACAGCAGGCTGCATGCAATTAGCAACTGGTGGACACTGACTGGTGCAGAGGCCACTACCTGATCATGTGCAATACCAACAAAAGCATGCTGCAATCCATTCAAACCAGCTCAATCACTCTACTGGAGAGACTGAGAGAGAAAGAGAGAGAAGAAAAAAAAAAACGTCAAGAAGGTTGACAAAACTCAGGGTTGTGTTACAGTGGAAACAACATAATAGGTATGTGAAACAGATATGTATTTACTGGCATGTAGTATATGGCATAGATTGATAGGATGTATACTGTAAAAGGATGTATATGTGCCATCAGTACATGTTCCTGTAATGATGCTGTGCTCAACAACTGCACTGGACAGTAGTATTAGTCCTTGGCAGTGAGACATACCTGTCAAATGTGCAGACCAGTAGTGAATGGCAAGGATGTGACCCATGATATCTGTGTTCTGTAAATTACTGTGGCCAACAGCTGGTGGGGATATTAATACCACCATGATAGACACATGGGTGATAGACCACACCACCTGCAAGACAGTCATGTTAGAGTGTAGCATAGCATGCCCACACTGCAATAGCAGTATAATATGCTTATCTAAAGTTCGTCACAATATATACCCCCATAATGTTAGTCTCTGTTCACATGTGACATCTGTCTGTGTTGCAGCAAGGCAGAACAGTTCAGATGTGAAGTAAAGAGGGTACATGAGTGTGGTGCAGATGTTCGTACGCACCCCACATACAGATACATATATGAGTGATACATATTCACAGCTGTGTATGTGTACAGAACCTCAGACAGTTATACATTTATATAGGTATATAAACAACAGAAAATTATATCTACACATATATGCACATATGTGTATAGACACACACACACACACACACACATATATATATATATATATATATATATATATATATATATATATATATATATATATATATACACATATATATATGTATAAAGATATATATATATATATATATATATATATATATATATCTAGATACACACACACACACACACACATATACACACACACACACATCAATACACAACATACCTACACACCAGTACATGGCTGCAAGATGGAGTGTGGTGTGAGGTGTGTAACCCATGTTGGGAACACATTGCAATTGTATGGGATGGTGGGGTATACATGTTGGCGAAGGGTATCAGGCACATATTGGTATGTAGGTCTGGTTGGGTGACAAACAAGATAGCATACAGGACTGGTATATGGCACATGTGGTGGTTTAACACTGTGGATGGGTAGTTACATTTGGAATGTGGAGGGCCATTGAGCCCCCACATGGGAAGAAAGGGAACATGGTGGCCACTCATGGACAGTCATGACAGCATCTACATGGACATAAAGGTGCCTGGGCTGTGTGCTGGGCAGGAGGGACATACATGTTGAACTGTGTGTATGTGTACTGAATGCCTCCAGGTGATGTAGCACATACCCCATGTCACTGTGGACCTCCCTATGCCCAATGCCCGAGACCTTCCTGGGTGACAAACACATGTCTGTGTGTGCTCCATGGGGGTTGGGGACATCATCACCTGAGGTGGTTCCACATGAATGTAGTGATGAAACAGTAGAAAATGAGGTCCCATGGTGGGCCATGGATGTGATGTGGACTGTTAACATGTGCACATTAGGTTGGAGTGGTGTTCCTGCTGGCAAATAACCCTTACACATACTGGTGTGTAACTGTCATGGAACATATGTGGGCTGTAATAGTCCACACAATCCCAGAACATGCCCAACAGTATGCATAGATATCCCCAATACTACAGAATGGCAGATGTGCAGCAATCACAATGCAGGCTTACCACATGCATATGTGGAAACATAGTGGCAGTGACAATGGCATGCAGGTTAAATACCCTGTAACAGCTCTGCAACTCTAGAGTCCCCACAGGGAGCATGTCTATAACCACTTAGCAGAAGGTGTTGTACAACACAATATATGGCCCAATGGTACACATACCAGTAGTGTAGTGTGAACATTATGTTGGAGATGATATGGTGGTGGGAGACTGATATGTGTATTGCATTATGGTAAACTTGCCATATGAGTTGCTCAGAAATATTTCCATCATTATGTCTTTCAGGGAGTATGGCACATCCGAGAAACCCTTCATACAGTGCCGCTGAGGAGGAGATCATCATCACCAGCATGATCCACAACTATAATCTGCTCTTCTCATGGACAAGCATGGACCAGCAGGAGAGAACAGCCATGTGGGCTGATGTGGTCTGCAGGGTGAATGAGGTGGGGTTGCACAGCTGAACATATGAGCAGGTCTGCCACCATTTTAGTGACCTGCTCCAGCAAGTATGATGTTGCGCTGCTGCCATGCGGGGTGACCACCTCGCAATAGGGGGGGCCATAACATCCATCCCACTCTCACCAGAGTGGAGGTGCTGCTCATCAGCCTGGTAGGACCTGCCCACCCACAAGAGCTCCAGACCTATACAGTCATGGAGGTGGGTGCTACTCACACACCACACATTGAGCATGCAGGTAAGGTTCCAGGGCATATCAGTAGACTACTGTATTGTATGCATCTGTACAGGTAGCCCATCCATGTGTGAGATGCGGGGTATGTTGCTGTGTAGTACCAATAAGCAGTAATGCATAAACTGTAGTACTGTGGCCTTCAGCTGTTGTTGTACTGTAATATTGCAGCCACCCTGTAGCAATGCCACAGCTGTGGCCACTGACATCAACTCTATCCATGTCATTGTAGATACCTCTGGGATACTAGCAAGACAGCAGCCAGATGTTAGTGAGTATGGTTTAAGGTTATGCTTGGCAATTCACTGTGCATGTCATAGCTAAGGTGTAGGCCATGTACACATCTAACACACCTACCCATAATGCATGCTGTACATGTGTACTGACACAGCACACACCTCACTCATGGGATTCCCAGCCTCAAACACATGCAATACACAGTCCATCTCAGACAACTGTGGCTACACTTCAGTGCACATTGCCCAGGCACAGCTGACAATGACATCTGCCCAACATACACAGCTATGTCATACACAGAGCAGTTGAACATGCTACATATAACGACATCCCACTCCCTCTGCTAACACACGCTCCAGGGTCCTAAACCTAATCAACACATTACACAGAACATACTGGAGGGATAGGGCCCTGTCCTGGGGAATCACCACACTCTGGAATGGACTACCCATACATGTCAGGCAATGCTACTCATTGGCCCTCTTGACAGGAACACTTGCCAACTGGATGGGGAATGGGGAATACACCCTGGGTAGCTTGTGTGTGCCACAGTCTGACAGGGGCACAGGGGAATAACATTAGTGGGTGGTGCATGGCAGGGAACCACTGTGACTAGGCATATGTAGGCCCCAGGACTAATAGAACAGTACTCACCTATGAACCTCTGAGTACCACAGGCAACATCAGCCAGGGCCCAGTCATGGTCAATAATGGTCTCTACAGTCACCATAGGTACAGTACAATGTCTGTGTGGTTGGTCTAATGGTAATCTACCACGCACACATGCAACACTGATGATGACTTATGTGAATACACATCAAGCAGTCACTAAACACATGTGTCCACACATGATCCAGGACTACACAGAGGCTGTGAGCAGCAACAGAAACAGACCTGACACACAAAGACACATCCTGCAATGGTGTGCACACCCATGACGTATGGTGCACAGTACATGCCAGGGTGCTGAACAGATGCACAGCAATGCAGTGGACATGGGTGCAGTGGGTCCCAGGGGGAGGGCCATCACCTAAAGACAGACGCCATGCATCACAGCCATATATAATGTTGGTAATGGGGATTGACTACAGTTGCACTGCATACTGTGCAGCCCCACATGCCCTGCATGCTGACATGTGTGTATTCACAAGTATGTGTGTGATACTGTACTGCACCATTGCCTGCTATTGTGTGTGTTATGGGGTTGCAGAGGCTGTCTGTAGGTGCTGTCTGGTGTAGTGTATGGGTTGCCATGTATGTCGACTGAATGTGTGTATGTCTGTGTGTGTGGCCATGTCTGCACACGTGTGTGTGTGTGTGTGTGTGTGTGTGTGTGTGTGTGTGTGTGTGTGTGTGTGTGTGTGTGTGTGTGTGTATTTACTGTTTAGTGGTGTTGTACAGGTCTTACAGTCTGTTCCCTGTTTTCCCCTCACAGGTGGCGAGGTGGGGCTGGGTCCCTCCCCGCAGGGAATCTGATGTCACTGATACAGACAGTGACATGAAGATAGGTGTGTTGAGGCACAGGAAGGGTCATCAGGGGCTGCAGCTGGGCCACCATTTGACAATCCACATGTATCCACATCATCCATGCACACAGTCACACTGCCTCAAAACACCTCATCCCCATTGGCCCTAGCTGAGGGATAGCCTATGGTTGGCATGGGCCAGGACAGTGTGGTATCTATGGAACGTGTGTCAGGACACAGCAGCCATAGCCAGATGTCTGGTGGGGTATCACATAGGCAGATGTGCAGGGGTGCTCGTAGGGGCACTGCTGAACATCATGCACCTGGCAGACGTGCAACCCCTATTTCAGCCACACACATGTTCCAGACTGTCATGGAGGCACAGGCATGAATGGAATGGTACACCAGGCAGGGTGTAAAGGCACAGAGGACTCATCACACCTCTGTAACTGACACATCCGTGACCTAGCGAGTGCCATCCGTAATTGCACTGAGGCCATGGATAGATGGTGGGGTGAGACACTGGAACTCATCCAGAATCTCATGTCCTTGCATCAGGACAGGGCGGGACCTCATGGATGTATGCCAGCAACTCCAGCAGCTGGAGGTCTCTGTGGACATTCAAACAGTCACAGCTGCTCCCATAGTGGCAATACCAGCCCCAGCACTGTGGGGGGGGGCTGTCCACAACCCATCAGAGCAGACCATGTGCACGTGGCCCTGGCCAGTCCCAGGAGGGACCTGGATCCAGTGGATGTCTGTCAAACTCGGGGGACAGTACTCGGTCTGGCTCTGTACCTGATATACTGCCTGTAGCACCCCTGCCAGGCACAGGTCCCATGTCCATGACTGGAGAAAGTGAACTGCAAACCCTGCCAGGTACAGTCTGCAGCTGTCCCACAATTCCCTGTATAGTGCAGCCACATGGAGGAACTGTGTGCATGCAGACACACAAACATAAACAACGAACCTAGGGCAACAACATACCTGCACACACAACATCACCAGTGGCCCATAACAATACTCAGCCCCCTCACACTCACAGACATGTTGTCAATTGTATGGCTCAGCCTAGTCTTCTGGCAAACCAACAATACACCCTGTGCATACAATGATACCTGTGCCACTGCCTGACATCTTTAACATTGATGCAGGGACAGGCTAACATGGTTCTGATGCACAGGGTGACTGTACAACAGAGTAGCAATGGAATGATGTGTAGCATGTTGTCAGCAGTAAAGTGAAATGCTAATATATTGGAAAGCGTAGCTGTGCAGCCATGATGCATCCTAGCTTTAATTAACAATATTGTGTTGTTGTCACCAGTATCTGTTCAGATTGTGTTGTGTTTGTTCATGTGCCACATGGCTGATGGGTGTAGTGGTGTAAACAGGCCTTCTACAATGGACACCAGTGGGTGTAGTGGGTGGTACACATACCATGGCTGGGTACAACACACAGTGCCTTTGGTTAGGATTCAGTACAGGTACAGGACTGTACACATGGAGTTATGTCCCCATGCAGGTAACACATCTGTTGCACATGTAATCCCACCAAGACAGCATAGGCACAACCACACAGTGGTAAATATGCGGTCTGCAATGTGGATGACATTGAACATGCTAACAGCAGGGTGTATTTCCCTCTCCCCACTCCACTGCGATCCTCACCTAAGTAACATGTGTGTGCCAATGCCGGTGACATAGCCCTACCCTTAAGAGGGTGTGAGGCGCTCAACTACTGTGCATGGTGTAGACAACAACTAACAGCCTGATCACATACACTGTACAGTATTACAGACAGCTATGTGTGGGGGGGGGGGGTAGATGCAACAGTAACTGCAATTATGGCAGTCGTGTCCACAACAGCCACACCCAGTGAGTTATAGCAACCCCAGTAGTGCTGCACACCTCAACAGTGTGGAGGAGGGCACTGACACATCTGTGACCTGTGAAGGACTGTATGCCCATGGGATGGTGCCTGTGGTATGTTGGCATATAGCAGTCCTGGTGGAAATATATCCTGTAAATGGAGGTAGATCCCGTAACAACTACACATATTCCTACAAGTGGGATGGTGCACAAAAGCCTGCTATGATGTACATAGGCATTGTGTACCTCCTAACCCTCATCTACACCTGTCATGATCGGGTTGAGGAGGTATATGGGGTTCAGGATGTATTCTCTGCCTTTGACAAGTCCGACATTGGCAGGGTCCCATGTGTTGAGATAACCAGTGACATTGGCCATGGGTTCATTGATGGGCTCTTAGAGTGTATGCCTTTCCTAATGCAGTTAAATTTGATAACAACTTGTTCAAAAAACTGAAAGAATTGTATAATAACATGGGATTGGGAGTACTGAAAACATTAATAAAATGGAACAAAGAACAGATGCTCATTTTAATAGATGATATCATTAAAATGGACAATGGGTTAAGAGAACATCCTATGATGCATTTTTATCAGTATATGTTTGACAATTTAAGTAGCAAGGTTAATAAGTTGATAGATAGTATCGTCATCAAGAAAAAGAAGAAATTATTGAGAGATTTGCAAGCATATCAACAAGAACAGGCATATATGGTTAACAAAAAAAGATATAATAACAATAATTTGAAAGATAACAATGGAACGAAGGAGTTTATTAAAACAGGTTCATTATACAGACTTGATTTGTTTTCTGATTCAAGTAATAAAAATAGTTTACAATTTAATGACAACAATAGGGGTCGGGTGTCTATTGTTTCAAGTATGGAAAGTGAGGAAAATATTCCTTTTCCTACTCAAACCAGTGGCACAAGCAGTCCTCCTCCAAATCAGGAAGCTTTTGTCACTGGGGGGAAGAAAAAAGGCAAGAACAAAGGATGTTAACCTACACACAAGAAATTTACAATCTTAGTCATAGAAAATTTACAGATGTTGAAATTAGACTGCTTAAGAAATGGTTTTCTTTCTTGCCAGCAAGAAAATCTAATACAGCAGACACCATTTTGGATTTTAAACTATTTGTATGAAAGTTAAATCTGAAGTATTTTTATCATGGTTTGCAAAATCATGAAGGTGGACTTTTTAGAAAGAATAGAAATGGTAACCCTCCATTAGTTAACACTTTAAATATTTTTTCTAATTTATGTGAAAATGAGATATATAAGCTACACAGTAGTGAAAAATCAGAGAAATGTTTGGAAAATCTCACTAGGGAGGAAGACTTGGCTTTAAAACAGTTAGCATCATATAGTGACATCAGATATATGAAGGCAGACAAAGGACAAGGGCTTGTTATCATGGATAGTCTGGACTACAATAGTAGTATAAGGAGGTTATTAGCAGATGACGACAAATATTGCAAAGTGTCTAAAGATTTTGTAAGGAAGAAATTTCAGGAATTAGACATTATTTTATTGGATTTGTTATATCAGCAATACATTTCCATTGATTTGTTTGAATATTTGAATGTCGAACAATCCCAATTAGGGATGCTTTTTGGCATCCCTAAATTACACAAAGATGTGGAGAATCCTCCATTTAGGCTCATTGTGTCTGCCTCTTTCAGTAAAACTTCAAAAAATTCCATATATTTGGATAAAATATTAAATCCTATAGTGCAAAGTAGTAAGTGGTATCTTAGAGATTCACGGATGTTTTTGGATGAACTTCTACATTTTGAGTTCCAGGGAAATGAAACCTTGTTATGCACATTTGATGTTTGCTCCTTATATGCAGCTATAGATCAACATGAAGGAATAGAGTTCATGAGGCTATATTTAAACAAAATGGAATGCAACGAAGATATGTTTGTACTTTGTCAGCTTATGGAATTGGTATTACATAATCATTTTTTCATGTTTGGAAAGGAAATTTACCAACAGTTGACTGGGGTAGCTATGGAAGCACATGTTGCTCCCGTCTTTGCCAATCTAGTCATGTGTTGGTGGGAAGTCACTTTTTTGGAGAAGATGGATTTATTTAAACACGTCAAATATTATAGGCTTTACATAGATGATTTGTTTTTTGTATGGGCTGGTAACAATGAACAGCTTTGTGAGTTTTTCCAAAACATTAATCAGACAGTGGCTTGGTTGCAATTCACTATAGGTGGCAGAGGTACAAAGGTTCAATTTTTGGATTTGGAAATTGAGATGGATGTTGTTAATAGAACATTTAGAAGTAATATTTTTAGAAAGAAAACCTTCACTAATAATTATTTACATTATGATAGTTTTCATTCTAAGCACATGAAAGTCAATGTTTTTAAGGGACAAGCTATTAGACTGAGTAGAATGGTCAGTGATGACCATCAATTCAAGGTAGAGTTAGATGTCCTTAAACAGTTATTTATTAATAGATAATATTCTAGTGATATTCTAGAAGAGGCATTACAATATATTATACAACACAGGAATGATAAATACTCATCTATACTGAAAACAAAATAAATTCAGTGAGGATGTAAATAAGAATGATGAGTTGAGGCATGCATTTCCAATACCTATGAGTATTGATGGGCCTGCAATTAGAAAAGTTATACAAGAGAATTGGAAAATTATCTTGGGTAATGAAGAATTAAGCAAGATTACTGGTATGCAACCAAGCTTTATTAATAAAAAAACTAGAAATTTAAAAAAAAATTTGGAAAATGGACACAGAGATGAGAGCCATAATAAGTTGTCACATGTTTAGGGACATTTCCCTGTACAAATTGTAGACAATGTAGACTTATGATGGGTGTACAAAGTCATTATTTTAAACATATAAAATACACTGTGATAGCTTAGGATAGATATGATTGCCAAAGTGAAGGATTAGTTTATTTAGCAGTATGTACTAACTGTGAAAATTTCTATATTGGAAAAACCATTAGAAAGTTAAGACACAAGGTTAGGGAACATTTATTGGCTATTAAGAAGAAAGATTTAAGTAATGCGCTAGCAAAGCATTCAGTGATGTGTGAAAATTTTAAGAAGTTCACCTTTTTTGTAATAGAGAAGGTGAAAACAGATAAATTTGTAGGTTCATTCAATCATTTCTTGGAAAAAATTGAATTAAAATGGCAAATCTTTTAAAGAGCTGATGTAACGCCTGGCATTAATGACAAAGATTCTGTCAAAAGTTATTTAAATTATGTTAATTTTAAATTTTTTTGTCATAAAATTTAGTGTTTGTATGTATTGCAAATGTAGTTATATTAATAACATTATTACAAGTTTACATTATACACATAGTTTTTTATTAGTAGACATTGTGTTAAGGAAGTGACAGTACCGTTTGGTTGAGTGAATTTTATACTGACATGTCCTTTTAAGGATTAATACTAGTAGGAAATTATGTTGAAACAATTGTGGTATAAAAGGAAATGATGTAAATGGTGGATTTTGTAATTCTGAAGAAGTTCTGTAATAAACGGGCCGAAAGTGCTAAATTTATTCTAGCTCCAGTGTGTGTTTTGTTTTAGTAGTAATTAATGTTTTTTGAGTTTTCATTGATGGTATGTTCCATGTCCCTGCATACCACGGTCATCCAGCTACCAGGTAGTAGTTCCTAGCTGACATGGTGGGTTTGTGGATGTCCTTGCCAACATTGGTGAAACCATTGTCAGGTGTAGGGCTGTTGTATTATATGAGGGATCCCAGCTACATACTGCACCTGCCCAGGGGGTTCCCCAAACCATGACATGTCACTTGACTGTACTGCATGATATGTTAGTAATGCCAGCCTTACATCCTACAGGTGGGATGGAGTACTGTTAACGTGTACTGCCCTTGTTGTGTAGGGTCCTGCTTATAGGGTCTACTAAGGTTGGTATTGTATTGCAGGCCAGAGGTATTTGGCTGGGGGGGATACCTATCCATGCCAGATGTATGATGTCTGGGTCTCTCAAACTCATCAATGGTGCATGTGGACATATATGTTGTGGTTACGTTCCCAGTTCCATCTACAGATGTATGTCCATATATGCCTATATTGATATATATGTATTCGCCTTTGACAGTGGGACAATCATTCCTTTGGACAGCCCTTTCTGCAAACAGAAAGGACTAACCCGTCATTTCTTACTGCACCACAGTGAAGAGAACTACATTTCTACAGGCACCTTCGCTGACATTCAAACTGCAAGTTGGAATACGTATCGTACTGGCGATGTATCTGTGGACATCTGGATATATACAGATATATCATTGGCTTAATGCGTATCTATGTATATCTGTATGTATTGGCTTGTGGCTTGTATATATATGTATGTATATATAGATATGTCTATACCTCTATACCTATATCTACATATATAGAGATGTTATATCCATTTAATGGTGAATATATATGCACACATATACATCTACATAGTGGAATACATCCCCTGTAGTGTTGTATACCTGCCCTGGATGATATGTATGTGGACACATCATGATTATGCATATCTGCCATGGCTTAGTGGTAAATTACTTTGTGTATGATGTGTGGGGTCCTGGTTTTGAGCCTTGCAGGACCTGTTTATTTTGTTGCTGGGCAGAACACACAAACCTGCTTACAACTGCTTTACGGTGCCTTAATCACTCTTTATCCAACGGGATGTGTTCTGGCCAGCAGCAAATTAAACAACTCTGGCAAGGCTCAAACCAAGGACCCTGCACACCTTAGGCAAACTGATGTACCACTAAGCCATGACAGGTACACAGACATTCAATGTTTCAGACACATATTAGCCAGTCCTGTCATGCAACAGTGCAGAGAATGTTTACCAAAATCTAGATGTCTGCTTGTGTAACTATAGTGCAACCTTAACAGAAGCAACATACTCATATATGTATAGATACACATGTATTCAAATATATATGTTGTTTTACTACCTCTATATACATATATATTCCTATCTATGCACATATACCTATATATCTGTTAGCAGGTTAATATATCTATATAGATATATATGGCCATACATCTGTAGATAGCAATTGCAGACTGACAAATACACCAATGTTTACATGCACCATTAATGGGGTTGAGAGACCCCACACACTATACGTGTTGTATGAATAGGCATCCACCAACAGCCAAACACCTGCGCCCTGCAATACTCTACCAAGTACAGTCCGCCTCCCACAGGATATGTAATATGTGGAAGCCGTCGACATCCCCAGGATACAGATACACATACACATATATGCTGATACAGATATACATATATTTATATATATATATATATATATATATATATATATATATATATATATGTGTGACTACACATACACATGCAGATATATATACAGGCAGATACGTATGTAGGAGGTGCACACAGTATGGAATAGCCAGTATGCCTGCAGTTAACACCTGAACAACTGGACACTGTATGGGCTAAACATACAAATGTCAATCATTGCTTGCAACATATACCCATAGAAAGGTCATAGTACAGACACCACACACAGATTTGCAGAAATGGGACTCCTTAAATTGTGTACCATAATGGTCCTATATGCCATATCATATAGCTGTTCCAATGCTGACAACCATATAAACAGAGTACTGCAACTGTGAAACAGTTACACTTATGCAGTAGTCTGGAAATGTTCACAACTGTTGCAGTCCAAGCCAAGCCCTTCAGAATGTACAATAGTGCCAACAGACTGGGCCACAGGGTACCACACAATCAACAGTATGTACTGCAGGTGTGTAGTTCAGCAGCCTCTAACTACACTCTGTACAATCTCTGTTTGAGGTAAAGATGTTGTGTGATCCAGTGGGTTGTACCTGGAACATATCAAGGCATCATGCACAGAACAGTCTATATTGCAGGGGACAGTAGGCTTGCAGTACCACAAGTCCTGTTAGTAGCTGCAATATAGGTGGAGTATATGGTACTGTACATCCACATACCTTGTGGCAGCTTACCCCTGATACCCACAGATTTGTAACAGCCTAGGTCTTTTATGGTGCTTCCCACCTGGACTCAATAATACAAGACCATAAACCACTGTTACATACACTGGCCTCAGCAGTGCATAAGGGCGCACATGTGTTGTGTTGGTGACGCCCACACATATATGGCCCCAGCCCCAGTGTATGTGTGGGGGACTCAACAGCAGTATACTAATGTATGCAATGGCAGTGTGATATACTCACAGCCCACTACAGCACAACCTCCGACAGCATGACAAATGTGCAGAGCTTGGTATGTAGATGGGGGACAGAGGCTGGAGGCATATATGTGGAACACTGTTGCCATACACTAAGCAAGGTGTTGGTGTTACAGGATAGTCTGCAACATACCCTTAGTCAGGGAATTGAGGTTAGATATAGACATGGATGTAGCCATGTACCGGTAGCATGCAACACATACACTGCCAGTGTCATATCTTACACAGGGTGGATGGACATCACATGATATGTATACCTCTGCCCAGCAAGAGGTTGGCCCACAGTAGTGACCTATGCAGACAGACTGCATTCTAAGGTACACTAGTATGTACACCCACCCACACACACACACACACACACACACACACACACACACACACACACACACACACACACACACACACCCTGTAACACCAGTACTATGCAAAGCATTACACAACTCTCCCACAGTCTGTCTGTAGTTCCTGAACCTCCTACAAATGTGTCCACTCTGAGTGTGCATGTTCTCCTGTGAGAGGTATTGCTATCTGCTGCCTGTTTCACTGATGCCCACACATAGGATAGATGTCTGTTACACAGGAAATGTGTAGGGACCACGGCCACATGCTGTAGGGATTTATAGTGGGTACTTGCCATGACAGTGATAATTCAATGTAGTACACATGTGTCATTATATATATATATATAATAGTGGGTACTTGCCATAACAGTGATAATTCAATGTAGTACACATGTGTCATTTTATATATATATATATATATATATATATATATATATATATATATATATAGAGAGAGAGAGAGAGAAAGAGATATTTGGATTGGTATGTGTACATATATTTCCACCATATGTCCTGGACATGGAGTGTAGCCGTACCCCAGCCCCTACAGGCACAATGTCGTAGTACAAGGGGATGTCAGGTATGTATAGCAGGTATATTACTAGCCTGTTGCTACTGTCATTGGGATTGTCTTCACAGACATGGTGTGTGTGGATGCTGACATCTGCTTATAACATGTGTGCCATTGGCTACTGACAGACATCCTACGGACATCATTGTAAAGTACCACTGCTAGCATGTAATGCCCCTGTGGAGTGCAGCAGAGATATTGGCCACTTTATATGGAACTTTGGACACACCCTGTACAGTCCAGAGGTATGCACATATTCCCTTAGTGCACCACATGTGTACTGGGCCTGACAATATGGATGTAGACAGCCATGTAGATGGGTATGGCATATAATGACTGGTATACATTTGGCACCATAGGTGTTGGAGTCACACACTCCTGCATGGCCTGACACATAATGACTGCTGGTACAGAGGTCCATGGACACATACTACCCACTAGATATTGACATACAATTGTACAGCATCCCACTGGACTGTCTGACATACCTGACATTTAAGGGAGGCCTGGCAGCAGTACATCTGGCAAGTATCTGCACATAACATCCAACTGGTTAAGTACACTACTCTGCTAGGCATATAACAATGCACTGTACAGGCTACAGGCAGACTGGCTCAATGCTGGCCTATATCTTGTATGGGGACTGCACATGTACTTGCATATATAGCAGGCAAAACAGCCATGTCACAGCACAGGGTAAGATACACCTGTGTGACAGTGCATTACCACAACCAAAGTGAACACAGCCACAGCCATATATGGTAGGCTAGCATAATATTACAGTATATGGACTATCTGTTCTACACCATCCTCATATGTGCCACTCACTGAATGTCCCTACATATACTGGGCTGCTACACAGTTTGGTCTGATGGCTGTTTGTGGTTTGGGACATGTGTGTATTGCCCTACAAACATGTATGGCGAAACAGTACAATACAGTGGGGCAGCATGTGACATCTGATAGATGGGTGAGGTAGGACAATGACATCTACCACAGTCTGTACATAGGCTAATGTAATACACCCACTGCTGACATTCACCATCACTACACAGACCTCAGTACTGTACAAACACCCACAGAATGTCCAGCTTATGTCATGAAATATAACCACAACTGTACATGACATGTGTAGCACTCTGATATATCACTGGCTTGTTATAAGATATGATGACACTATTTATGGTGTACAGAACATATGCACCATTTCATGCACACCATATGTACAAATGTTGACAGTGGTGTGGCTGACAGCACATACACAGGGCCAGTATAGATGTGTTGCTGTGATAACCTTGTATATTTTCCATTGCAATGGTGTTTGTTGCAACATATGTCCTATGAGGGATATGATGTCAGTAAATGTCACGGCCTTCACCATCTACAGACTGCAATCCTCACACTACCATCTGCATTCCACAGAGGGATGAACTGTGGATAACACATGAAACCATAGGCACAACACTGTCCAGTCTGCAGATGTCCCTGCAGATGTGGATTCCTCATATACATGGAACTGACATGGCAGGTATTACTACATGTATGACAGGCATATCCAGACAAACACTATTAAGCCAACATTACTCCAAATGCAGTATAGCAGCACTTACCGTCTGTAGTCAGGTCAGGCACACCCCCTCCTGTTTTTGGCCTGTTTCCACAGTGTATGTTGTTGGAGGTGAATCCACAATCCATCTGGGATGCTGTTTGCCAACCAACAGATCTAGTTTCTGCTCACAGTGACTGAAAAGGCCCAACATCACCATGCGGTTCCTAGGTATTAGAATGTGTTTTCATGCAATTAGCCATGAGATTGTTATCACAGCTGTTCCACATGCAATCAGCTAGGGGAGGGCTGCAATTCATGCAGAGACCATCAGCTGATCATGAGCATCACATAAAAGACACATGCTGCTGCCTAAGCAAGGCATGTGTGTGTCCCCTCGTCCACCAGAAAGGGAGTGGGGAAGGCAAACAGAGGCAAATACACGTCAGGGAGGGGTGGGAGTGTAAAACTGAAGCATGTTCATGACTGGGATTCACTAACCATTCCCTCATTTGCATAGGATTGCCTACTAATGCATAGTTACATGTCCCACACTGAGCCTCCCCCCTTAGCAACCACTACTCACTGGCCAAGTTGTCTTTTGCCTGCTATTGACTTGCATGGCAGAATAGTGATTTTAGTTAGAATGCTTATTTTAGGTTTATTTTATTGATTTCCCCCCGATCCCGTTTGCGCATCACTGCCCTATACTTAACCAGGAGAGATCGGCAAAAAAAAATTAAAAGTTTTTTTTTATTTATTAAACATTTTGCAATGCCAATGGCCTCCTACTTGGCCATTGGCATGCTTCTTCAGTAATATGCAGCCTTTATTTGGAGCTGTCATAGCTCGGTTTTGTGGTTTGCAGAAATGTACTCGGTTACTAACCGAGTACATTTCTGCAGACTGCACTCGTCCTGCACTGACAGCTGCTGGCTTCCTGGATCACATATTACCCTTATTTGCATGGTTTTCACCTGCAAATGAGGGTAATTTGCATACAGGAGCTCAGTACGTGCAGGATTAGCCTAAGACCTCAAGTGCACTTCCCGGGAGCTGGTTCCTGGATCGGACGTCTGCCATATTGCTGAAAATAGCTCTTAAACTAATCCTGCACGCTATAAAGGGCTTCGTAAATTCAGGGGTGTGCCTTTAAATTGTAGCAGATAGTATTGTTGATGTCACCTATTTTGTGTGTGTATGCATGATCAGTGAATGTTTGAATGAATGAAGGTTTTGAAAGAATGGAACATTACTAGTGAGTATATAAAACTTAGTGTTCTGTAATAATTTATGTTAATGGTCTGAAGAAGCCACAATTCATGGTGAAAGCCCTAACCTACTATTAAACATTTTTACTACGGTTTATGTTGTTTGGAGCTGTGCTTCTTTTCACCGTTATTTTTACTTTTGTTATTTTTAAAGATCCCATTCTTCAAGCACAATAATACCCTCCAAAGTGGATGTTATAGGCAAAATAACTAGCCTTCCCAGGGTGGAAAGGCCTTAATAACACACACCCTGTTGGGAATTATTGCTTGCTTATTACAGCAACTTTCATTTGTCGAGCTTTTAGTCTCACATGAACTCTTTGTTGAGAGTTATTTGTCTACTCATGTTAGATACAGTGCTTAGATATCCACATCAGCACAGAGAGGGACATATATCACTTCTTTGTTATTGGATAAAAAAAGACAGTTGAAAAATGCAAGCATGGAATAAAGAATGTGCAGCTTTGGATCAGATGTGGGGAAGGGTCAGAGATAGGTTATATAGAAGGGAGACAAGCCAGCCACTCAGACATAGGATGAAACCCCATACAACTATTCTGTATCGGATGTCAGTCGTGGTTCTTCAGTGATGTTTCAACATATCTATAGAAAGAAGAACAATGTAAATAAAGGTAATTTTGTTGATGTATCTAACAGTTAGTAGTTTCAGGGTGGATATTGTTTTATGAGATACCGTAGCACCTGCGAGTGACTAACAGTGTACACAAATTTGGTGTACTAAATAACCACAAATGCTTACTATTCTGGTAATGGATACTTTTGTGATGAATGCACTCTGATTTCATACTGATGACTATCTTAGAAAGTTAACAGTAGCTATATGGATTACTGGTGTTTGTGTTTTGGCCACTAAGTGTTATTCATGATGACAGAGTAATTATTTTCACATGAGATAACATTCTAGTTAGAACACTAGTATCCATAAGTTTGATAAGTAGTAAGGCCTTAGACAATTTTAATAGTGTAACAAAACTTTTTTCAGTACTGCTGTTAATTTTTTTTCTATCTCTTTCTCTCTCTGTCTTTCTTTTCTCTCTTTCCTTCAGTCAGCTAAACCACTGCCTATATATTATACGAAGTGTACATAACATCCATCCAGTATAACCTATTATACCATGACCCCCCATTAATATTCCAAAACGTGCACGCTGATTGGCCAGCGTGCACGTTGTAAATCGACTTATACTAATGGAAAAAAGGTCCGGTCGCCCAGACTTTTTCCATTAGTATAAGTCTTTTTTTAAAACACTGTTTCGCTATGTTAAAAGAGTTTAACATAGTGACACAGGTTTAAAAAAAGCAACGGAGATCTCCGTTGCTTTTTTTTAAAGCTGTCTTGCTATGTTAAACTCCTTTAACATAGTGACACAGTGTTTAAAAAGCAACGGAGATCTTGCTTTCTCCGTTGCTTTTTTTTAAACCTGTCTCGCTATGTTAAATGGGTTTAACATAGTGATACAGCTTTAAAATAAGCAATGGACATCTCCGTTGCTTATTTTAAAGCTGTCTCACTATGTTAAACCCATTTAACATAGAGAAACAGTAAAAAAAGCAACAGAGATCTTGCTTTCTCCGTTACTTTTGGCCACAGCTCTGATGTACTGCATAGGCATGCGCAATACATCAGAACTGCCGCGGATGCCAGACAGCTGCAGAAGGGCAGCAAAGAGGCATTATACAATGCCATTATTTAAGAAAAGTAATTGTTTCTTTTCTTAAATAATGTCATAGTATAATAGCAATAACCCACTTTTGGGTGTGGGTAATGCGGGATTTACCCACGGTTGTCTTTGTTTGGTCCCGAGGGTGAACCATGCCAACCGTGGGTAAATCCCGCATTACCCACACCCAGGCGTGGGTTATTGCTATACTATCTTCTTCTCTATGAAGTCCATTATCTTTTTCATAAAACATCACCATGAAAAGGACATTATTGCAAATTGGAGTTATCCACCAACCAAAACATCTCACAAAGAATGCTTGCTTAGACAGTAATAAATCAAACATTATAACTTCCTGTTTGACATTTCTGGATTTAATTAATTTCCCTACACATTTCTTGTAATGTGATTTATTTTCACATTAAGTGTCAGAGCAGTCTCTTGAGTTATTATCTGCTCTGCTAAATGAACACTGACACTAATTTAACACTCAGAACTTTGAGTTTTATAGCAGGCCATGAACAGGTCTTCTAAAGTTTCAAGGCCATGCAATCTCACACAGTCTCTCTCTCTCTCTCTCTCTCTCTCTCTCACACACACACACACACACACACACATATACATATACACACACACACACACACACACACACACACACACACACACACACACACACACACACACACACACACTCACACACTCACACACCCATATGCATGTCTATCTCTGATGGTGTAGTTATCATAATAAACATCCAAAGCTGTATATTCTTTTTTCTACACTATCAATTTTCACATGTCTGTTTATAGACAATAAGAAAGAAATGGCGTGCTTCCCTTTCTAGGCACAGTTAGATATTTCAGCACTGCATTTAATATCAGTAACTTAATAACGCAAGGCAAAGGAGTCCTGCTAGCCCAAAAGCTAGAATAATTGCAAAACCGATATCGGTCTAATAAAAAATACTATATCACATATGTATTCCAGAATCATTGTGGGTTCTGTACGTGGACCAGGACAGAATTTTTTAATTTAATTCTTCCATTTATCCTCTGGTGATTATTGTATCCATCCCCCACCAATATCTCCATTATTTAGTGCCATAGCAAAGATAAGACTGAGAGTTGGCTACATATTTTAAAGCAAAAATGCAGCTATACCAGGGCTTCTGTAGACGCACATTGTTTTGAGTATTTTATAGAAGTGGCAGCAAACTGTTTTTTGCAGAAATATCATCTTCATGGCTTTATAAGACATTCCTATAAAAATATACTGGTCTCCTTACTTGCTGAGTTCTGAATCTACAATCTGGTTTGGCGCTTGGCAACTTTCATATGTGGGATAATTATGAGCTGATGCCTCTTGTGACATTTTTTGTATTATTAAGTATTCTCAGGTTACTACAACTGTGACCCTTTGTAAGAAGAATACATTGACTTAGTGTTTTAATAAGATGTAGCATCCTGTAATATGGCGTAAAACCAGACTCAAGCCCAAATGACTTATTTGTCCATTTCACTCTACTGTTCTACCTTGAGAAACCTTTTAGGCTTGTGCTGGTGGCGCTCAGAAATGTAAGTTTAGTCTCAGGTCAAGATCTGTCTCCTTTCCTGCTTTATGTCCTTAGTGAAGAAGGAATGGGCTATTTTGAGATATTGGTCCAGTTTTATAACCAGGCCATCATGAATTCCTCTGAGTTTTAACTCTTTTTTTTGTCTTTATTCTGTCTCTGTAATGCAACATGAGCCCTATTGTGTTTGTGAGCTTAGAACTCTTCAGAAGGATTTTTAGAAGATGAAACACAAAAGGTGGGCTTTTGCTGTTCCTGGAAAGCAAACTTCTTCAGGTGAGCTTTATGTCCATTAACAGTCTGAGGTCTCTATAAAGAGGATCTGATCTTAGTTCAGTCTATGCTGTATCTCATTTACCAAGTAGCCTATTCTATGTAGCAGATAATATGTGAAGTATGGCCTATCTTTGCATTGTTATAACTCCTTCATCTTCTGTGACACAGCTGCTCTGTTCTTTGTAGATAAAGTTGCTTTTTTATATGCAATATGCTACTTTTATAAAGCCATTGTAGTCTTTAATCATAAGACTGCTGACTGGGTTTGCTTTAAGTTTTATTTTTCTGGGTACAAGAAATATGTGATCTTAGGATATAGTTATCATTTATCATCTTGTGGTTCATGTCCTTGTTTAACCAAACATTTTCACATCTGTCTGGATATTTTGGGTATGATCATTTTTGAATTTGAATGCCTGCAGCTGTTGTAAATCAATAAAGTAGGCCCAACTGTTTAGCAATGACCAATCCATCAGACCTCAACATTTTTTAAAAATGTTACTGAAAGATTTGCTTGTATGGAACTAATTTCTTTTATAAATGCAGATAACCCCATTGATACTGCTCAGTCCTGATTCTAAAGTCATTAAAACACTGAAACTGCCATTTTAAGAATGGCTCTCATCTGAAAGTGACAGGTAAAACTTTGTATTGTGTTTTGGTTCTGCTTAGTTATCCAGCAGTATCTGACATATTGTGCTATGAGACCTGTCAAATTAGTTATGAAGCTGCATAAGCATTTCTGCCACAAGCCCTGACTGGTTTATGCTTTACCAGTCATGATGGTTTCAGAGGAAGGTTTTAATTCTTCATCTTTATATCTTAAGAGCTAAAATGTGTCATTGGTTCTCATCTTAGACTTCCTGTTGTTCACTCGGTGTATGCATCCATTGGATTACATTGTTAGAATTGAAGAGGTTTACAATTAAATTTATGTAACTGCTGATGCTGCCCAAGCCATACCTCTCTTTCCCTCAGCAAAGCTTGTCAGATGTACATCTACTAGCATATATTCTGGGTTGCAATCATTACTGGTTGGAATGTGAAGCCAAGGGGTTAGCAATTCATGCCATCACAAAAATGCCGGACTAATTATTGATCCCTGTATAATTTTACAGGGCTGACAGCCAGGAGCATCTCTATAAAATGTTCTCTCCTAGTGTAGCCCTATATGATTAGTTGATATTTTTAGACAATGTGAAGTGTGATTAAGTCCTTTTGTGCTTATCTTAGAATATCACTTGGTTCAGGCACTTCATTTCACCAAGCGTGTCTTGACGCTTGTCACTCTCATCTGGACTACTGTGATTTCTTTTGCCTAGGGATCTCAGATACCAGACTTGATAGGCACCATCTGTTGAAAAATTATGTAAGTCATTTCTGACTGGAGCATATTAACATTATCATAAGAGACTAATCTTGAGGAGTCCTTTCACATGTGGACTATTTTCTTACTTAATGTGAAATTCTTGTATCACAACAGGGTTCTAGTACTAATATTTTTAGCCCTACATAATCTGGAGCACTTGTATTTGAATTATTGTTTTATTCCTTATAGGTCTGTATGGACCCTTAATTGGACACTGTGGGGCTAGACGTTTGAAGGGTGTAGCATGGAAATATTGGCATGCATTCTTCTTTTACTAGTTAATGTAGTTTTGGAGATCCATTTGATGGGTAGCTTTAAGAAGTCCACAAAAACCTATTTATTTATATGGTCTACTCCTTATGACATGCTCTATTTATTAAACAAGCTATTTAATAATAATTTTATTATATATTCCAGACTACTCTTTCTGGCTGTTTATGCTTGGCATTTCTTCACATTACTCTATTCATAACACAGTTTAAGTAAACTAATACATCTGAGTTTGAATATGAATCCCTTTATAGTACAAAATAACCATTTTAAAAGAAATTATCACAACTGACATGTTGAAAAAGTCATTGAGTGTCACGTAAAAGAAGATGTGATGGCTCTTAACTTATAAATAGATTCTTGATCCTATTTGAAGCTTCAAGGATTCAAATGAAAAGTTTGGAACTGTGAGATAAAATTTGTGAAAGGGAGTGGGTACACTAATCCTCCTTATTTCTAGATACCACACCATCTCAGACTATAAAAGCAGAAAGCGTTTGGAGGGGCACATATTAGGGGCTACATGGATTAATATCTTTACAAAACACTAACTGCATAACCAAATGTTTTGAAATGTGTAGTTTTCACTCAAATTTGCACTATATTTTTTCATTTGTAGGATTTGAAAGTATGACTTATACCTTCAAAAGGGAGTCCCCAGAATTCACGTCCTTGAGTTTCCTGTTTCTTTTACAAGTCTTGATAATGGTATTGAAACAGTGTCTCACAAAAAGTGTATTTGTACTAGCTCATACAAACCATTTCTTATAATATGTAGCACTTATTTGCCTCAGCAGAGCTGCTTTCCACATGCAGCTCTGATCGACAAATTCCTCTTTAACATTGTTAAGCCCAGTCAGATAAGTAAATGAAAAACAAATGAACACATTAGCTTCAGTTTTAATAGACCATGCCTTATGTACTTCTTTTTGTGCAATCTTAATAAATAATAACATTTTCTGTTTTACTTTTAATGATCACAGTAAAGTAAAACTGCATAGAATTTAATTTGCATTAATTAGACATACAATGGCCAATGGAAGACTGAAGCTAATTTTACCTCCAGAATTTTCATTTAAATTCTAGAAATTGCAGTTGTCAAACATTAAGTGAAACCTTTGGTAAATATTTGCTGCAAGAAATAAATCATTGTCAATATGACTTTTATACATACTTCATGAAGGGTTAAAAGTAGGTCTCCTTCATAAGAAAGTAGAACTATACATTTTTACTGTATGCTGGAGCCATTTGCAGCTAGTAATAAGAATGCATAACTACTACTGTTATTGAGATGTATTTCAATAAACAGTGACAACTTTTATAAAGCTCAGGAATTATATTTTATGGTTCAGGTGGCAAGTTAATGAATACCTTTCTGATGCTGAGAAAACCCTTGACTGAATTGCACAGCAGTACATTTATAAACAATTACCAATTACCTGGGTGAAAGAAGCTGCAAAATAAATGTTTGCATAACATGTTGTGCAACTGCATGTCAATCATTCAATCTGCAGTTTGCTACCCAAGATTTTGATAAACTTCTTCAGCACATAATCTTCCTGTGATAGTGTTAACTATTGTATTGTGCTAAAGTTACTTTTATATCAGGGCTAAGTATTTTCAGTATAAATAAATTATGCCATTAGCTAAAATATAATTTTTATCTAATCTGTAAATGACCAATATGCAGGAAAAAAAATTTGAGCAGTTTGTGCCTTTTAACATTTTATAAGGTATTGTTTTGTCTAGCATTTATAAAATGATGTGCATATTTTTTGGCATTCAATGCCAATGATCTCATACTCTGCTGTTGGCTGAATTCCTTTTCACTACCATATTAAGGCATATAGCAGTGGCTTCAAATAAATATTTGCTAAAATCACACCATTTAAAATATACGTAATCAGCACTGTGTGCCATGATTATTCATATATTCTTGGAGGGAAAAGGCCTTGTAAGGCTTAGAACAAAACAGATAGGTTTTATTGTAGTCTGTCCAGTTAGAACTTAAAATAAACTTTTTGCAAGAAAAAATGCATTAATATAACACATTTTCTGGAAAGGTTACCAGTTAACTATTCTGATAATTTGTGAGGGGTCCAGAAGTAGCAAACAATTACAAAGACATCAGTAAGCAGCTAACCAAGCCTTATATATTTCTAATACTAACTGGATTATTTGTATTGAATTGGGTCATTTATTATAACTAAAAGTATGGCTGCTAATGGCAATTCTTTTGGCAATGAATGTTACCTCTGTATTTTCAAACTTTCTCTCACCTCATCTACTGAGCACTGCCTTAGCAGGTGCTAGAGGGAAAAAGCAAGTAACATTAAATATACGTATGAAAATCTGAGGACAAACGCTGTCTCACTTTGCAGTTTGCCTGCTTTGTGCGTGTGTACAACTGGGATGTCTATGCCACTGGACTAATTTTTGAAGCATAACGTGATCAGCAAGTCTTCTTTTTGATACATTCATGTCCAGACATTGGTTTGCTTGTTTGAACCAGCTGCCTCTTGCAAATATAGCTGGTATTCATAGTTAATTGCTCAAATGCTTTAAGGAATTTGGGATGAGTGCAAACGTGCAGCTGAGCTGTGATTCATAGATGCCATTTCCAGCATTTTGCAGTGAACTTGCATACAGTTATGCACATGAGCAGATACTGAGAAGGAAATGAAAAGTGATGCAAATGTCTGTAGGCTAATTAAAACTGGTTTACACCATTTGCAATTTACTGTCAGTTTTTCTGCTTTCCTGCCCTTGTTGCAGATGCACTATAAAAAGGGAAGTATCACCAAATCTATCAGAGTTGCAGTTGGCAAAAATGCTATCTCTTGCATTTAGCTTTGGTATTTCTAGGTCACAGTCACTCATCTTGGCCGAAGTAAAGGAGTACTCATTATAACTCTGATAATCAATAAATCCTTGATAGGTTTAGAGTGGACAGGGACATTATAAGGGTCTTAGTGGGCATGTTTGATCCCCATAGGGGCACTGGAGGAATGCATGGACTTCCTATTCCTGTAGACACCAAAGCATGTATAGCCCTCATTATACTTGCTACAGAGACCTTCCAAAGATAGTTTGAGGATACAGTGGAGATCTCACAGGCTTCTGCCTTGAAGATACTGAAACAGTTTCCTGGATTTTCTTTTGGCCCATGTGGATCTATATATCAGTTTCTTGGCATTACCTCAAGACCAAGCCAGGACTATGCATGCCTTTTGTGGAATGGCACATCTCCCTGAGGTACTCAGTAGGGCCCCTCCTGGTCCACACTGTGAGTGGTACCACAATATGAAGGGCTTGCATTCCATCAATTGCCAAGTAGTTTGTGTTGCATGGGGATGAACCATCAATGTCTCTGCCCAACATTCAGGCAGTGCACATGACTCCCATAGCTGGCAAACTAGCTCACTGTACAAAAGGATGCCTAGTGATCATCTTGTTGGTAAGATGAATTTTTCTTTTCTTTTTTTTTTTTTTGAATAAGTATTTAATTTATTCTTGTTAAACATAATTGTTATATATTAATCTGTATTTTCTTATTTTGTCCCCCCCTCATAATTTTCTTTTTTTGTTGTTAAGGGGAGGGGGGGGTGAATATCCACTGGACCCATGGCTCATGACTTTGGTGAGAAATCCATCTGGAGCTACAGAGGAGAAACATAAAACATCCCTGTCCCAGACCCAGATTATGACTGAGAGGGTGTTTGGCTTCCTGATGAGCCATTTCAGTTACCTGGATGAATCTAGTGGTGCCTATGACCAAGCTACTGCATGTAGGATTGTCACTGCCTGTTGTATTTTGCATAATATGGGCATGTGCCAGTTTGGTGGTGAAGTGACCCATGCTGTCACTACAGCTCACAGTTCTCGTCTCACTTTGACTACTGATAACCAGCCGGCAGCAATAGAAAGGGACATTATGCAGTAGGCTTGTATATGGCATGTGGTTGCACTGGATAAAAGGCATTGTCTCATCCAGAACTGTGGACCGGGACATTCAGGTTACTGTTTCTTTTTTTTTTTTTTTTTTTGGCAAAAACACATAGACTATAATTTATGCATACAGTGATACCAGTGGGCTGTGCTCTGTGGTGCATGGTCTGCGGTCATTGTTCATCTGACATTCTCTCCCATCTTAAAATATTTTTTATTACTAGCCGTTTACTTGTGTGCTCACTGTTTTTTATTCAGAGGTGCTGTAAGGCAGAAAATCAATAAATAAGTCAAAAGTTGCACATGCTGTATTTAATAACTTTTTGGTTTATTTATTTACTACACAATAGATAGTGGTACTGACAACAGTGAAAAGTTTAAGTTTCATTTGCCATTTCTGTGTAAAGAATTATGTTGTACTGCACATCAGATTTCTTTCTTCCTGTCATTCAGAATAATTATGATTTCAGAAAATGTCTTAATTTGTGCACTGACTAGGGTTTACTGGCAACAGTTAAATGTATGTGGCAGGATCTCTATTTCAATGTGTCATTTCTGTATGATGTAGTGGACCTGGAAATGCTGGCTCATTGCTATTCTGATTTCTTCTGTAACTCTAAACATATGGAATGGTCATACATGAACTTAAGAGATGTACATAGACTTCCCTCCTCCTAACAATCCAGTTGCAGTTAAACAAAATTTTAAATGATTACAATTTCAGAGTATGGTGAAAGTAATAGCTGAAAAGGGAATAACTTTACAATTGTACTCCCCTTACCCTGAACAAAACCTTATTTCAAGTACACAGCCATATTTATTAATGAGTATAATTCATAGTAGCTCGATATCAAATGAGTCATACGCATCTCCTATAGATAGGTCATGTGATGGTGCAACAGATCTGGAGGATGTGCTTCCATGAAAACTGTAAGGTGAGTTAGCCACATGGTGTGATCTAGAGCAAGAAGGTGATCCTGCTGTCAGTGACCTGACACTGCTGTGTGACCGTCACCTTGACTTGGAACATGAGATTCTCCTAGGTGTAGATGACTATTAACATGACCTGTGAAAAATACATTGCAAACGCTCACTGGGAGTGCTGACATTACTGTCTTGAGAGACAGTGTTACTATCATGTGATCTCCCCCCATGTATCCAGATAGTACCCCATCCCCCTCCCCTTATAAAACTGAGTCAGTCTTGACTCTGGTATGTCCTTACCAGGGTATGAATGGAGGCTGCAACTGATGCCTGATGTGCACCATGCTACACCAAGGCATTATTCCTGATGTGTGCCCGTTCAAAGTAGTGCTGGAAATCTTCATGCATACCCTGTCGAATATTTTTTTCATTTCTAGCTGACGGTCTGTTGCACTGGTTTAAGCCCTGACTATGCCACAGCACATTTCCTGTTCTGTAGGCAATGCTTTATGGGTTTCCAGAGGTAGTTCAAAATAATTTCTACATCTGGAACCCCTTTGTAATGTCATCACTGTGGGCAATGTGGTCTCAGACTGCCTGCCTTCATCCTCAAACTGTTCTTCTTCGTGTGGAGACATTGTTGTAGACCTGCAGATTTGTTCCTGGTATACAAGTGTGAATAGAATAGTAACCTGTGTTTGACTTTGTGATGCAGCGTCACTTTCTGTAGGATTACTAACATGTTGTGAGGTAAGACAGCCTGCCATTAAACTTGGAGACTGCCTGCCACTTTTCTCAGCTTGCCTCATAAATACAACTGCATTATCATCATCATCATTAGCAGCAGCAACAGCACCCATTCTATTGCTGACTTTATTCATATTTATTAGCACAGCTAGTTTCTGATGTGGAGTCTGGAAAAGGAACCATTAAAACACATTAATAACAATGAAACAGCAGACTGTATAGCATGCTTACAAGGGGGGAATAGGACACTTACCATAAAGTCTGCTTTGTTTTCATTAGCTGCTGATGTACAAGGCTGACCTAACAATAATGAATTGTGATGTGTTTAACTAGAGCAGTGTTTGTCACCATTCAATTTGAAATATTTAAAAGGTATATATTTTAAACCAACTTTCAGGATCTGATGAATACAGGTGCTGCTGCAGACTTTAGTTTGCTGAAACAGTGTCCTTGCCACCTCTAATTATTCCACTTGTACCATCTTCTGTATCATAGTCATCCCCATGGAGAGACAGAATGTATTCATCATCTGGTGTTAACTTAACATTCGGAGCACCCACCCCCATAGTCATCCTGGAACTTGCATTCTGTCTGGCCTTGCTTCTAGCATATCCTACCATATCATTTGTCCTTTCCTTGCCCTGTGCCAGAGATCTGTTTCTGCCTCCAACTGCATTGATTTCAATGATTACTTGGCTCCATGCTCAGCTTGTCTGGCTCCCCCCTTTACCAAAAAGAAGTTTGCCATGTGTCCTTAGCACTGCCATGAGTACATGATTTTATTCATGACTAAAGTCATCATGTCTATGCCTGGATCCCTTATTTTCCATTTGTACTACACATTAAAAAAAAAAAAAAGGGAAAAGAAAAAATAAATGGGCTACAGTCAGACACTTGCCACATGACTGTCTGGATGACATCAGCAATTACACTATAAACCAATGGCCTGGTATTGCTTGCCAACAACAAAAATAACTATATCAATAACTAAAATACATAACTACATAAATAAATAAACAAACAAATGTTATTAAAAACTGCACAACTTCAGTTTATTCAATATTGATGAAAGTGATTATACAAAAATCAAACTGCAGTATCATCTGCTATGGCCATGTATTCCTCCCTCACTCACAATAGGAAAACATTACTTTTATTAGACACGTGTACTACTGTCTTCTGCACATACCTCTCAACCTGGAAACATCAAAAATATGGACAAGGCCCATGAAAAATAGGTACAAATCTGTACGCTTATTAACATCTAATTTACATACACAATTACATAACCCCACCCACTCCAATGGAATTGTGGGTTACCAACTTTCAAACGCAAACTGAAGAACAGACAAGCACAATATGGCACCACACCAGAGTCCCCTGCAGCCATTCCAATGTCCCATTACCTGGTGATTTCTCCCCATTTACCATAAATGCTAATGTGTGCATACTGCTTTACTTCTACAATGATTATTTGGATTTTATTTTTACATTTTGCAGCACAACAATGCACAAAACACTAACAGACATCTGCTATACAAAGCAATACTGTCTTACAATGAAAATAGACTTGGCATTAAAACTTCTCTGCCCTTGAAACTCACATTCATTGAAATAGCATTGAAACCCACACACCACAGCCAAAGAAAATGCATCTGGCCAGTGGTGGATAAAGATTACCTTTGGGCTGTTTTCAAATCATTGGCCCCTTGCACATAAAACAAGAAACATACATGTGTTATTTTCTTTGATACACCTTCCTAACTTTATTAAGTTATATTCCTTGTATAATACAGCACATTTGTCAGACAGAGCGCATTTTAATTTTATTGTTTGAACATTTTTCCAGTAGCTGTACTGTAGGCAATAAAACAAGATGCATGAACCAATAATGACTAAACTGCCCAATTCAGAACATTCCATCATAAAAGTCTACTTCCATACCCACACTATAAATAGAATGGCAGTAGTGTAAGCCATAGGCACCTTGCACAGCTTCTTGCACTTCAGTTTTTTTTTGGGGGGGGGGCAAAAGGTCAAAAACCAGGGACACATTTTAAACATTCCATGTATAATTTTTGGAAAGTTGCTAGAATAAAATGTGTTACCACCATGCATGTCACTGGCAAATCTTGAACTCAAGACCCTATGCACTACAGTCAGAGAAATATACCACTATGCCAAATCAGCAGTTTACTGAAAAAAAGGAAGACTCAAACATAATGGCTATCATTTAGTGAATTCAGTTCTCACTTCTCACCATAGCTCTCAACCTCTTAGCACAAAAAAACTGGACAAACAACAAAGCCAATAATGGGGAAATCCAAATTCTGTTCACTTCTCACCAAAGGCTTAGCTCTCAACTCTTAGCACAAAAAATCTAGACAAAGCTCAGAAATGGTGGTGGCTAGGGACTTTAGGCTCTTTTTACCCTGTACCAAAGGTACAGGGTTTGAGCCTGAATGCATTTAGCCACCAGGTATATTGCATGTGGGCATTTACATACACATGCACACACAGACACACACACACACACACGCACACACGCACACACACACACATACACACACACACACACACACACACACACACACACACACACACACACACACACACACACACCAATGATAACCCAGTGTTGCTAACATTTCCCGGCCCACAATAAATCCAAATAAATGCAAAATGAGTGATTCCCCAATGATAAATATTTGATTCCATTGAATGAAGCGAGTGGCTAGCAGTTCCCATCCAATCCCCGTTCTTGGTAAATACATCAACAACAAAAAGGTAATCCAAATGAGTTCTGCTCTTGGTAAATAAATCCACAACCAAACTGTTCTGCTGTTTCCCGTTTGCATTTCCACAACCAAAAAGTTCTGCTGTTTCCCGCTCGCATTTGCAGCCAGAAATGATGACATGAGCTGAAGGAGCTCAATTCCGACTGGCTGACAGCCCTGATGGAGCTGATGTCATTGCGCACATAATGATGTCAGCTCCGACAGTGCAATATTTGAAATAATTAAGAAAACCAAAAGAAAAATATCGGAAATGAAGGGGTGCCACTTGGGAATCGTGGCACCCAGACTCATAAACTCAGTAAAATCCGAGTAATTCAGTATGGTTGAGAGGTATGCTTCTGCATAGTAAAAATTCTCCTGCAAGAACCACTTTTCACATGTATGCATAATCTGAAACTTCTGTAATAATCTATTGTTCACTTATTACAATTTCAAAGAACAGCACTGCACATCAAACAATTGCAAGCACTTGGCCATAATTATCAGTCTTACACTTGTATCATTAAATACAAATTATACTGCAAATATATTGCAAGTGACCTTTAAAACATTATAACAAAAATTGTTAATTGTCTCTTAATAAATATTTATTAATTTATAAACTTTTTCTTACTTTTTGATGTCTGACGTCTCTTGGTTATTCATAAGTCAAAATGGTGCAGCTCAAACTTGCAGCATAAATTAAGGCTGATTTGCACATTTATCATGCAAATTAGACTAATTTATATGCATGTCTATGAATCGTAGTATTATGCAAATGTGTTACAAAGTACATCGGCTTATTCCAGATGTTTGCTGATTGTGATTGTGTGTCACACAGTACATGAATGTATCTGAAAAAGCAGTGGATATGCTGTCAATATTTATGAACTCTGCAGCAATCTGCAGCAATACCAAGCTGTTTGCAGAGATGTGCTGCTTGACCTAAACTAACTGATATAAGAATATACTTGCAAAATTAAAAATGGAGTCATCTGATTGTCAGGTTGAAAGCAAGCTGAAGGTTAAGCCCTGCTCATCCAACATTGGTTGTCACACACTAACAAGGGATACATATCATAAATTCCTAGAAATGTTTCACATTACTATCGATTTTTCTTTCTCCATCACCTTTACTAAACATAAAAAAGTGAGGAAAAAAGTAATAAGTCCCACTTCACTGCATGATTCTATCTGCTGTTACAGTAAAACAGAAAAATGTATTTTTTGCCAAGAAATAGTACCGTCAACACTTATAGATAAACTTAGAAATAGTCCATTAGTAATGGAAAGGACAGGTGAGTGTTTCCCTTTGAGAATAAACAATGTGTAACAAAGCAGTTTTGGTTACACCAAACATGCCTATGTTATTAATACCTGATATAATAAACTTGCTATTTAAAAAAGGGTTGAGTCAAGGTGATATCACACCCAACAGGGAGTGGTTCTAACCCTGCTTCATACAGCTCTAACCATGCTTTTTCCATTCTTGTTCTGGCTCTTTGTACCTGTGAAGGCACAAGGCCGCTTTCCTGGCTGGTTTGAAAAATTGACCCTAATAATGCTCTACCTTTTGCATGACTCATACCTGGAGAACATCCAGGCATGCATGGATCACAGAACATGGAAGAAAATCGATATCTGACAGGAGCTTGATGATCGCCTGTCAACCCTGATGGGTATAACCTGTTCTGTTCAACAGAGCCATCTTTGCAGAAGTATAGTGCTGACCATCTGACTGAGTGGGTTGACCAGGTTATGGTGAGAAGGCCAGAGTTCTATAGTAAGAAAAAATGTACTCCCTATACAACTGTACACACATATATATATATATATATATATATATATATATATATATATATATATATATACACACACACACATATATATATATATATATCCATCAATCAATAAATGGATACATAGACATAGATATATATGTAATGCAAAAGGGGATTTAAAAAATTGCACAAGTACATATAATTCAAGAGTCGTATATCTTCACCAGAAAATATATACAGTACTTTAGGTGAAATTCTGAATTGCATAAAAGAAAGAGTAGCATTTCTGGAATCAGACATCCATCTTTTTGAGAAAGTACTATGTATTAACAAGTTACCGTAGTAACTGGAAATTTCAGAAATGAGCATGAAAATACTAATCTGTATAGGTAAGTCTGTAAATCTATTAGTAATGTGAAACTATCAGTAACTCTGATTGCATATAATACAGTTAAGAAATAAAGGCTGCAGTTACAGATGTAAAGAATTGTGTAGCATTGCAGAGCAAAAGTTGTAAGACTTTTTACAAACATTGCATGAAGGCAGTTTTTGTGAGAGACAACTAAATATAAGTAAAAACAACTGATTAATTTAATTGTTTGTTCATAAGTATTACTAGCTGCACTTACAACATGGATGAAATGAGACTCGCCACACCCTAGTTAGAATGCTTGTTGGGGGAGGTGAAGCAGGTTACTTTGGTGAAAGAGTGAGCAGCACATACATTTTCAGAGAACTTGCTTTACTTCAGTATTACTTACTTTACATTAGACAGAGTTCTGCAGAAAAGAATAGTCACACTTCCTTGAAATGATGCATTTCGGCCTTTGCAGTTCAGCCATTCCACAGAGTATTCATGCATTTTTAAAACAATAAACAAGACTCACTTCATATTTCTTTACTGTCCTGCATAATTCAATAGAATATATTTTAATAACACACACATGTATGCATTCAACAGCTGAAGTCAGTCAGAAAAAGACAAATAAGAAATGCTTACAGAGAACATAGGACATGTATATATGTCAGATACATTCAAATGCTGATAAACAAGATTATCCTTCTGTCTTTTACTTCTAACTGAGGAAGAGATACAATATAATTCCCAACAGTAGAAGAGAGGAATTAAATGTCTGGTTGAATCTTCTGTTAAGTATTAATAGGTGTCTAAAAGGTATTTATTACTTAACTGCCCAACATACAAATTATTATACAGAATTCAGGGTAGCACAGGTAGAGGAGACCCTGGAGAGGTGGAGGTATGCTCTAGAGAGAAGAGGAATGAAGGTCTGCAGGACTAAGACAGAATATATGTGTGTGAATGAGAGGGAGGATAGAGGAATGGTGAGGATGCAAGAAGTAGAGGTGGCGAAGGTGGATGAGTTTAAATACTTGGGATCAATAGTTTAGAGTAATAGTGAGTGTGGAAGAGAAGTGAAGAAGAGAGTACAGGCAGGATGGAGTGGGTGGAGAAGAGTGTCAGGAGTGATTTGTGACAGACGAGTACCAGTAAGAGTGAAAGGGAAGGTCTACAAGAGAATAGTGAGGCCAGCTATGTTATATGGGCTGGAGACAGTGGCATTGACAAAAAGGCAGGAGTCAGAGCTGGACATGGCAGAGTTAAAGATATTAAGATTTGCACTGGGTGTGATGAGGGTGGACAGGATTAGGAATAAGTATATCACAGGGTCAGCCCAGGTTGGAAGGTTTGAAGACAAAGCCAGAGAGGCAAGATTACATTGGTTTGGACATGTGCTGAGGAGGGATGCAGAGTATATTGGGAAAAAGATGCTAAGGATGAAGCTGCCAGGTAACAGAAAAAGAGGAAGACCTAAGATAAGGTTTATGGATGTGGTGAGAGAGGACATGCAGGTGGTTGGTGTGACAGAGCAAGATGCAGAGGACAGGAAGAAATGGAAACAGATGATCTGCTGTGGTGACCCCTAACGGGAGTAGCCAAAAAAAAAAGGAAGATAAAAAGTAATAAAGGAAGATTTTTAAGGCTTACTTCAGTAGCACCCATGCAAACAAATGTTGTTAGACTTTTGCAGCTGAATGAAATGCAAATAAAGGCAGAAACAGATCAAGAGAAATGTGTTATACTGTCATTTGTAACCATGATTAACTGCAATAATTAATGATTTATTTTATATTTATTGTCTGGGTACTGTAAAATGTGTTTGAAAAGTAAATAACTGAAAAACACAAGCCCCGAGAAAGACAAAACCCATTGCCATTTCAAATCATAAAAAGTATTTGTAAGCACTAATCTTATACATACATTCTTCCCAGTTACATATGCACTTCCCCTAACACTACTCACAATTGTTTCCATACACAACTTTACTTCAATAAAGGTATTTTTCTGCAGTGGTTTATTGTGTTGCTACCTTACATTAAAATATAGCATGGATTTATTGAGCTTTTTCTGTTTTGTCTCTCCCCACTCTCTCTTTCTCTCTCTCTCTCTTTTTTCTTATTCTGTTCATATGTTTCTTTCTCCTTTGTTGTTTTGCTTCTTACCATTTTTTTTGCCTTTTATATAGGTTCAAATTCCTTAGTAGCTAGCCAGGCTTGTACCTCCCAGGCTAGGGAGTGATCATCCTCTGCCTCTCTGGGTATGTCCTCGCAGGGTCAGAGCAGAGGCACCGATCTTGCAGCCACTCCATCTTGTGGCAGTCTGGCAAGCTTCACAGAATGGGGGCTTTTGAGTTTAGTTGAGGATGTACTGGTAGAGGTAGTGGACAGGAGAATTAATCCAATCAAAGGTTCTCTTTAGCATGTAGAAAACGTGCTTGCCAAGTTGGTGCTGACCACCTCACCAACACAAGCCCATACCCCCTCAACATCAAGGTCTTCCACTGCAATGCCATCTGACAGTGGACTTGTTTGAGGTTCTGTGGACTGGTACAGTGTTGGGACTTCCTCAGCCCTTCTTCCCTTACTGTTTCTCCTTTACCCTCTTACCTATTTCCCATCACACTAACCTCAAAAAAAAAAAAAAAAATGGGAGGGGGTGTATTCCCTGACAAAAACATAGTGCCCATCTTATCCCACCTTCCTCAGCTCAAACCCTCTTGATATCTCCTTGGTGCATTCAACTCTTTGTTTTGTCTCCTCTTTTTCAATCTGCCTTATCAGCCCCTTTCTATTCTTTAATGAAACCATCAGGGTATCCACAAAAGGATGCCCTTATATGAAAAAATTATAACCTTTACTTTTTTAAAAAAATAAAACATCCCTCTTAAGTGCTGTGCAGTCCACAGCTTTTCTATAATGCTTTCAGCATGACTGCACTCAGTCATGCTTGCCAGAATATACCATGGCAAGACCATTTTCGATTCTGTAAAATACTTTTTATGTAGGAAAAGACAAACTTTGTACAACTTATATGACTATGCAAAGTGGGCATCATTTAATAAATTACTTTGCTTTTCCATATTCAATGCAAGTGTGCTTTGCTGACCTTATTTGCATATCCTCATATTTCCACTGTCAGCACATTCCTGCGATGCACTTGTGAAGCCCCAGACTATGAATACCACCCTATAATTATGTATTGCTTTGATTCTAGCTAAATAAATTATTTTGTGCTGAATACCTGACTCAAAAGCAACTTGTTTTTATGTAAGACGTTTGCAGCAGTATATCTTAAAGTAGGAGATAGAATTGCCATTTTTCTTCAAAAATTCATTCATTGAGTTTATATACAAGAAAGCAAAGTCCTTGTTTGCACTGTAGTAGTGACTCATTTAAGTTTGGAAAATAAAATTGCATTGCTCTGACTAAGCCACACTATACTGTAGAATAATGGTAAATGACAAGTATAATACAACTCACCTGTATTAGAAGAAAAAGGCATGTCATGAAAATGTTTCCTATGTAAAGTTACAAATAGCAAGATCTGAAAGAGTTAAATAACTAAGTAATGACTTGTTAATAAATCATTTCAATAAAAATAATTGCAGCGAAAATACCCAATCCAAGAAAACTTTTATTCTTTTGCTAACCTGTGTTCCTGTCAAATTTGGTATTTGATAACCATCTGTCTAAAACAAAGGAGGGGGGACTGCTGATAAAATGGATTTAGTAAAAGAGACTGAGATTATGCAGGAGGCAAAACTATAAAGGGGATAAACTCACATTTACTATTCATAAGTGGTAACTGAAGTTTCCAGAAGGAGTATCATTGACAGGTAATTTACCTTTATTTAGCATTGTTCTCTGAGAAGAGACAATGTGCCCTTTGCTTATTACAGAGATTAACAATACCTGGCTTAATTATAGCTGATACATATCTTCCTGTTACTAGTTAAGTGAATGGCTGCATAGTTAAGTAACTTATTTGCAGGACACTGATGACATCCAAACATCTGCAGATACTGCTGTGAAGGACAGACTGAAAAGGAAAGAAATGGACATACGTCAAGCCATGTAAGATCATCTCAAGATACTCCAGATAAATTGTATGTTCTAGATATTGATATCTTCATCCATACATTTTAACCAATACAAGAACAGATGTGGGTGACTGAAGCTTTGCAAATGATTCAGGAATTGAACTGGTGCTTCCAGTCCCCCACTAAGGACTAAGTTGTGCTCGTGTTAGCCTGTATCTGGCCAGGGCCTACATTTAGGTTCAGCTTGCCTCCTTCATTCGGTGAAGCATAGTATGTAGGAATATTATCTGTTATGGAACCAGCATCAACTACTTCCTTGGTGTAGGCAAGTGAATTATTTATTTCACCTTTGACCCTGACAAATGAGAGCTCAAGCAACCACCCAGTCCCTCATTTTTACCTCCGAACATGATTTGAAAAAAAAAAAATTGTCAAAAATAAATACATAAATAAGTGAACTGCTACTTCTGAATTTAACATTAGTAGAATGTAGTTCACTATATTTTCTGCAATAAAACACAAAATGTAACTGCTGAGAATACGTATTATGAAATATGGCCAACAAAATGCTGAAGTACATAACCAAAAGAAACTTTAGGCAGATAGGCTGATAGACCTTATTTAACATACTGTATCGATTAATTGTACTTCTTTTAAACACATTGTTATACCACCACAAGATGTAGTTGCAAGGACAAGCAGTATTTTGACACTGTAGTTCTTCACACCTACTCTTTATCGTCAGACCTTTCAATGATATGTCATAAAGTAATTTTGTTAGTGTGGGAATGCTTATATTACTACCCAAATCACTTAGATACTGATGGTGGAAGGCATCTTCAACTGCAAGGTTCAAGACACACTCAAACAGCTGGTTTGGGAATGCTGTTTCTGACACATGTCATTTGGGTGCCAAATTCCTAGGTTGTTTCTCTTAAGGTCTTGAGATAGCCTTTCTGAACATATTATACATTGAATACTAATGCTTCTGATGCAAAAACATAACACATATCACTGACAACTACAAACACATTTTACTTCACCTTGACTCATTTCATCCATTACTTGTATGTAGTAATAAACTCTTCCATACCCAGGTATTGCACTAATTCATGAATACAGGCAGTATTAATTATGTACACCTGAATGCAACAATATAATATCTTTATAAATGTGGATTTATTAATTATATAAACATGATTGCAACAGTAAAGTACCACTATAAATGGGGATTGCATTACATTAATTGCTTTCATTCATGCTAGGACCTCAGCCATTTGATATTTGGCACCGAGTCCTAAAATACAAAGCCTGAATGGCTGAAAAAATGGACTTACATGTATTCAGTCTGAGCTGACCATTTCTCAGAATATTCCTGTTTTCCCTGAGGTATAGTAATCTTGAGGTTGGTATATATCACTTTAGGATGTGTGGGGGTACAAGGGGGTTGTCCTCCTACAAAGAAAAGATGTTTGAAGGTAAAGACCGATGATCAAAATTCACTGTTCTCCTTCAGTTTAATTTCAAGTGCTAACGTCTCAATAGGAAGCTGTTTCAATGATGTCAATAGAAACAAAATGGGCTTTGTCTTCTCTTTTCAGTTCTGAAGGGATCATGGCACCCTCACCAAAAATAATTGCTTAATTTAATTGTGTGTATCTAGTGGATTTCAGCATCTGTTCTCAAAAAGATCCATTACTCTTTGCTGACAGGTGACTTAAGATTGTTTACATCCATTTAAACTATTGGTCAATAGGCTAATAGACCTGATTTAACTTCCTAGCTGAAGGATGGCACATCTCTTCATACCTCATTCAGAAATGGTTGCTGTCTACCAAGGGATAAAATATTTCATTTTTACCTATCTACCATGCTGTAAAATAATTTTCACCTACAGCATCACCTGTCACTGCTAACCGTTCTTCCGCTTTGATAACTGTATTCATCAATATAAAGTGATACAGTCATGAGTGCTTCTTCCTTCAGTTTAACTTCATAGGTTCATAGGTAGGTACTAGACTATCGGCCCTGGGGCCTATACAAGCCCAGCCAAAAAGGTACCCAGGCTTTTACCACCCAAAAAAATTATTTTCCTGTACCACTGTCGAGCAGAACCACAGAGGTGATCCCCACGGTGAATTTCCTATTTCCCATCCAAGCATCAAGATTTTTCTTGAAGAGTGCTAATGAGGAGCTTTGTTTGATATATATAGGTAGTTTATTCCAGAGTATGGGAAGTCTCTGGGACAAGAATCTATCCCTCTGGCATGTTCTGTTTATTGTGGTGACAAGCTTTAGGTCCCTAGAGCATGTAGCTTGGAGGGATTGGGATTTCTTTAAGTGGAGCATGTCCAACAGCTCTGGGTTTGACATAGCTTTGTATGTTAGACATAGATCACCTCTGAGTAGGTGATATGCGACAGAGTAAAGCTGGAGATTTTTGAGACGGTCTGCCTATGGCATCTGTTTGAGGCTGGTAATCCTCTTTGTGAGGTATTTCTGCGGCCTTTCCAGTTGTTGTAGATGTCTTGTGAGGTACATACCAAAAGGGGCGTTGTACTCCATAATGGGTCTAATGAGTAATGAGTAGAGGGGAACAATGACCTCTTTTTTTCTGGATGAGAAACCTTTTGTGATGAGGTGTGCCATATAGAAGGATTTCCTGACTACTGTGGCAATGTGATTATCAAAGTAGAGACTACTGTTCACCTGTGTCCCAAGGTCTCTTATCACACTATCAGTGTTAAGTATACTACTGCCTATGTTGTAGTTCATGGGTTCAGAGTTTTTACCAAAGGGGATGACAATGCACTTTTTGGCATTGAGCTTAAGGCCAACTGAATGATCTTTTAAAGAATGATGATGCAATCAACTAAACAGTCACTAAAAACTTGCAAGTCAGATAACTGAAGAAGAAGTGGACTTGGTCTTGTTCTCGCGTTTCTTTTATCAGAATGTTTACTTGTATTGTACAGAAAATACTTTGTATGGTACTATAGGCAGAATAGTTTAAACAGAAGAATGATATATTTCTATTTTCATAAGTTATTTACATTTCTGCAAGTTAACTGATCCTTATCAAATTCTACACACACACACAACACACACACACACACACACACACACACACACACACACACACACACACACACACAGACATACATATATATATATATATATATATATATATATATACACATATATATACATATATTTATATATATAAATAAAGAGAGAGAGAGAGAGAGATTGAGTGATAGATATATAAATGATATAAATGCAGGTCAGGGCTGAACAGCCTGGGGGTGTAAAGCAGAGGGTTTAACCACTGACCTGCCATGCTGCTGTCAATATATATGAAAGTACTATAAACTGAATTTTTTTACTCCTAACTTACTATGACCTGAGAACTGGAATCAGTCTTCAGAATATGGTCCTTTTAATGTGTTTTAAAGAAAAGTATTTTGATTTCAATTAACATATTTGGCACTAAGTTTAGAAAGCATGAAACAAATGAATGAGTATTTATTAATGTCATGGTTCTTAAAATGAAATAAGGAAAAAAAAAACATTTTTAATACTTACTAAGTAACCAATGTAAGTAATTCAGTTTGCATTTGCTGCTATAATTATTGGTAGGAGTAGTACTTTCATATATATGTAAGTTGTAGTTTCATGGCATTTTACTTCTTTTCTCAGTGTTACATCCTGCAACTAACTATAACTATAGGTTGATAAGAAAGTGCTTTCGTATGGCACACTGAGACACTGGAAAGAGAAGTTATTTACAGTACCTTTCCTGAGGTGTTCTAAAGTTGTTTCCAGCAAGAAATTAATTACTCACTACGGCTGTGATAAATGAATCAGAGGCACTGTGTGGGATTGCCATTTCCATCTGGAGGTGCTGCTGTCCCATTGAAATGATAGTCATTGATATGATAAATTCACCATGTGGCAGAGTAACGGGCGTGCAGATACTACAGTCATGCTGAAAACTGCTTAAGAGGAAAGGCAAAAACAGAAATGAAAACCCCATAATCCCTGATACAGGAACCATCTAACTCCTACTTCTTCCTGGTTAATACTGTATTGACAGAGAAACTAGCAAACTGTGAAAAAAAAATTTTGAACAGTCAAGGAGATGACTTAAATAGATGTCCAGTTCCCATTGATTGTATTAAAAGAATGAGAATGGTTCCCTCATGAAACAAACAAACTTCTGCAATGAGAATCCTGACAGATAAGAAACAGTTTCAGTTCTGCACTCATTTCATGTGTTGAAAAAATGCCCAGATCACACAGTATCTACATACTTACTCTTAAAATAAAAAAACATTGCTGCTAGGCATAGAATTAATTAATTAATATGATGATGCAGGGGATAATCTATTATTTGTTTAAGTTATTTTGCTAACTGCACATCCATAATTTGTTTCCAACAGCTGCAGAAATTATCTGGTTACAGGAGGTAAGATAAACAATTCAAATGAATACATACTCTATAAAGCAACTAACAAAGTGACATGGTACATAAAAATAAAATGCACAGAAATGTCAGATGAGCATCCATACTGGTGTACTAAGGATATACTGTATGGAATTAAAATGGTTCATAATTATGCTCATAAAACCATGCTAATTGTGCACAGCAAGGGGCTAGGTACCCAGGGAAAATCTGTTGTGATAAAGTAACAAAAGGAAGGATCCCTAATACTAAAGTACTCGTATCTGGCAGTAAGTCTGTCTCATGAGTGACCAGTCACTAACATTTCACTGAAGCAATATGACCTAAAGACACATATGATTCTAAAGGTTTGATGAGGCTGTCTAAAATATGTCAGGGTAAAAATATAATTTAAACACGCACTAAGCACTGAAAACAGCTCCTCTATATCC
>NC_056725.1:1991582166-1991642166 GCF_019279795.1 Protopterus annectens
TTAAAAAATGTAAAAGATTTTCCCCTTCCTATAACAGTATATAATGATAGTATCCGAAACATAATTATATGTAGTTGGAAAATAGTCAATGGTAATTTTGATTTGGTGCAAATAATCAGTAAAATTCCATGTTTGACTTCTCAAACATAGTATGAGTAAACAGATTTAATTTCTATGCCTCTTGATACTTACAAGTTCAATGCTTGTAAGTAATGTAGATTTATAAATAAAGGCGTAAGTGTGAATTTCAGATGTTTGAATAAAATTAACTTCCAAAGGAAGATTTCCCTTCACCTCAGAAGACGTAGTTGACAGTATTTAGCTACCTGTTGCTCCTGCAAAGTTTTCCGTGTAGAAAAAAAAACATAGGGAAGCTTTTGCAAAAGTACTTTTATTGCAGCAAAATATGAGCATGTTTAGCAATTAAAAACAAAGATCACAGTAACACATTGGAAAAGCATGTTACTAATTGTAACAACCCCAAAAAGATTTATTTTTATGTGTTAGATTTTGTAGTTAGAAAACATTTTAATGGGAGCATAAACATTTTAGAATGTAGGGAAGTCAAATGGCAAATAGCATTAACTGCAGAAAAATTTCCTGGACTTAATGAGTCCATTAACATGAAATGTCTATGTGTCTATGTTTGGCTACAGAAAAGAAATATATGTGAAAGGCTAAATATCAAATGTAAAACATTGAACTGTAACATTACTGAATGCATACAGCTTCAAAAAATCATTCATAGAATGGCCATAGTTGCATATAACTTCAAAAAAATCATTCATAGAATGGCCATAGTTGCATATAACTTCAAAAAAAGCATTCATAGAATGGCCATAGTTGGCTAACATCATGGCCACAATCAACCAAGGTGGGGTCCCACCCCTAATTATATATACCAACTCCGAGATCACACTACCATGGGAAAAAGGGAAAATTTAAAGAGTTTCCATCACTTACCTTATGCATCACATTACTTCCTGGTTGTTGGCCAACAATGGCCATATAACTTATTGAATATTACCTTTGCTATTATTTTTCCACAATATGAAAGTAGACTTAAGAGTCTATATGACGCTGGGTCTGTCGTACTCCCCTTTCCCTTAAAGACAGGTTTAATAAGCGCATGTCTCCAATCTTGAGGAATCTTCCCATATTTACATGAACTAGTGAATAATAGATATAATGGTATCTTTTTTTTTTTTTCTTTTAATTTCTCCAACCCTTTTGGGTTTCTAATACCATGACAGGAATAAACCCCATTCCAAAGTCAAAGTATGACCAAAGTTCATGAAATTAATATTGTTTCAATCTTTCATGTCAGCCAGAAGTGCTCTTCATAGCACCCGCAATATGCAATTCGTACAGGGTACCTGTATTGGTAACATATCTAAATATGATTATAGATTAATTTTTATAAGACCCATTGCTTCTACTACTATTGGAACTGTCTGGCTATCTTTCATCCCCATTGCTCTCACTTCTGCCTGCAGATCCTGATATTTTATGACTTTGTGTCTCTCTGTATGCAAGACCCTGTAGTCACTGGGTGTGGCGATTTCAATGGTCAATGCTACTTTTGTCTTATTTTCATGGATCACTATATCCAGTTTTCTAGCATCTATCATTTGAACTGTTGGTAATAGGTCATCCCATGTTATGTAGACTTCATTATCTTCTATGATGCTTTGTGGCTCATGTTTCAAATAATTTTTCAGCCACTTCAATACGGGTCTATATTAGATGATTGAAAGCTTACAAGTCCGAGCTCACAACTTTGAACTGCAAACCTCGAAAGCTGACAACATCGAATGGACAAAAAAAAAATACTAACTACCCAAAAAAAAAACACTCTATGCAGGGGGACAAGCCCCCCTGCACCCCCACACCCCCGCTACTTAAATATACCAATTCCAAGATCGCACTATAGTGCAGTAAAGGGAACTCTTCCCTTTCTGCACTCTATGGTGATCTCCGTTCTGCGGTTTGATGTTGTCAGCTTTCAAGGTTTGAAATTCAAAGTTGTGAGCTTCAGACTTATCAGCCTTCAATGTTCTGATATAAACCCTTCAATACAATAATGTTTGCACATTCCCTAGTGCAACAGTCTTGCCACATTATTATGCCTTTCAGTTTACAGTCCTTCTGCCATTAGTATGTCACAACCAGCAAGAAGGTGTGTGATTGTTTCCAATTCTGTTTTACAAAACCTACATTTGTCTGTTTCTCCCACATGTTCAATGGACTTTGTAAACCAACGTGTATGTAGCTTACTATCATGGGCTGCCAATATTAACCTTTCATCTCTTGGTTTGAATTCACCTCTCCTTAACCATTATTGCATTCATTCCTGATAAAAATGAGGTTCTTCCAGAAGTTTTCTATACTTGCAACTCTTTTTATGCATTTTCCACATTTCTTGCCTTCTCATCTCATCCTTCACCTTATATTCTTTTTTTTTGTTGTTTGTTGTTTGGCACATTCAATTGCTGCCTGTTTTTTATCTACTTCTGGTTTGATTTACATTCCTGCTTGATGCTGATATGCTTCTGTTAGATTAAGCAGAGAAGTCAACTTAGATTTATTTTCCATATGTTTCAAATCTTTTACTACGTCTGAGTCTTGTGAGGTCAGCAGATATGTTTGAACTCCCATGATTGCAGATATACATGTAATCAATTTCAAAGAGGCCCATCCCTCCTTCAGAATGGAGAATATATAATCTTTATATGCACTGATTTTTATAAATCATTTGGTGAGCATGAAACATCCTTCTTGTTTTCCTATCTAATCTATCCAACACATTTTAGGGCCATTCAGTCACTCCAAAACTGTAAGTTAGGACAGGAAGAGTAAATTGGTTTATAGCTTGGATTTTGTTCCTAGATGTCAACGCTCTTTTCAGATTAATTTAAGTCTTCTAAAGTATGCCTTACTAAGTTTTATTTGTATTTGTTCATGTTTTATTATTCATCCTCCATCAATTCCCAAATATTTATACAGTCCCTCTTGCTCAAGTTCTTTTATATCACATTTTTGTCCCAAACTGATGTTTTCTTGGTGTTGCACTTTTCCTGATTTAAAGCTTGCATTTGCACATTTATCAAGACCAAATGACATTCTTATATCAACTTAAAAAGTTTTGACAACTTTCAGTTGTGCTTTCTGTTCCTCATCCAATGGGTTATACAGTTTTTAATCATCTACAAAGAGAAGATGAAAAGTTTTTACACGTTGCTGTTTTCTAGGAGTTAAATTATAGCCATGGCCGAAGCTGTTAAGTAGGCAGCTTAATGGGTTAAGGTTCACGACAGAATAACAGCGGTGAGTCACCCTGGAATATCCACCTTTGAATTTTTATCCCTGGAATAATAATTTGTCCTTTATAATGGCTTAATTGCAAAGTGGTCTGCCACTGTTTCATGGTCACTGTAATGTAGTCAATCAGTGTAGGGTGTATCTTATACATTTTCAAGCACTCTTTTATCCATGAATGTGGGATACTATCAAATGCTTTTTTTTAGTCAATCCATGCCATGCTTAGATTCTTCGCCTTTTTACAGTTCTCCACCATGACTTTATTTAACAACAAATTATCCTTTGTTGCATATGACTTTTTTTATTTTACCCGTTTGTTCTACTGCCATAACTGAGTTTTTTTCTAAATGACTATAAACTCTGTCAGCATCAATTCTTGTGTACAGTTTATATGTTATCGGAAGGCAAGTTATTGGTCTATAGTTTTTAAGGATTGTGTTCAGGTTCACTCTTATGTAGTAGCATTGTTTTTCCTGTTGTTAGTGAGGTCAGTGTCTGTTCAGGGTGTGCATATAAATAGTTTTTAGTCATAGCTAAATCTTCGTGCAAAGATGTTAATACTTCTAACCAGAAGTTAGGTACTGCATCTGGGTCTGGGGTTTTCCAACTGGAGGCTTTTCTTAACTTTGTTTCAATCTCTCTGGCTGTTACTTTATCCCATTTCATATCCTGTAGCTTTAAACTTCTTATTCTTTCTTTTACTTCTTCTATTCATTTGGCATCTTTGTTTTGTTCCACAGGATCTTCATAAATACTTCTCCAAAATGAATCTATTTCTTCTTTTTTGGTGGTCTTTCAATTTGTCTTACCTTGTTTCCCCAACTCGCTATAAAACTTTTTTTTGGGTCATCAATAAATTGCTTATTTTATACTTTTCTTTTATATTTATCTGCATATCTTCGGTTTTTCTACTTGTGCTGCGATTTTAAATTATTTGTGATAGCACATGAGAGATCCTGGTCTGTTCTAATGCTGTGCATTGCTTTTATCACATCTGTCTTTCGGGTCTATATCAGAACATCAAAGTATTAAAACTTTGAATGTTCTGATATCGAATACTATTCAGAGAACACTAAGAATAGCAAAGCTGCAAAACAGTGAATTATTTCCACGGGAAAGAATTCAGTTGACCGTTACTGTGGCTTCGCTATTCTTAGCGCTGTGGTGGAAAGTTACGGGTTGGGTTCAGATAAGTGTGCGATTGTTTGTTCATTAGGGTTAGGAGCGGGTTAAGTGAGTTAGGGTTAGGGTGCGGGCTAGGCGTGTGTGTAATAGTGACAGACTTTAGGGTTAGGGGTGGTTTAAGTGAGTTAGGGTTAGGGAGCGGGTTAGGTGAGTGTGCGATAGTGAAGGACCTTAGGGTTAGGGTTTGGGTCAAGGTAAGTGGGTAGATAGAAGTATATGTTTAGTTTAGTGTAGCATTAGATGTTGGAATTTGTGTATGTGTGTGGTTGCTGTTTGTTTGATGTGCTTGCGGTGTGTGTATGTATTTTGGAGCAGCAAATTTTTTCCATGGGAAAAAAATTGATGTTCTGAATGTTCAATATTTTCATGTTTAGATGTTTTGGGGCCAATGAAATAGCATTCACTATTTTCATCTTTCGATAACGTGATATAAACGCTATCTTTCTTAGTATTTTTGTTGATCTGTTCCCTCTTCTATATTCTTCTAACAGTGACACTTCTTGTTTTAATTACTTTATAGTTTTCTCTATTCAATTTTTCCTTGATGGTATTTGATTTTTCCCCTTCCTTTCCCCTCAATACCCTGTGTTCTTGCAGCAGGACATTATCAGTTTTTAATTTAGCTGGGGTCTATATTAGACCAGCGAATGCTTCAAAAAGTGAACGCTGATTGATCGAACTTATGTAACCAAAAGCTTACAATCTTGAACTGTCAGAACAGTGATTTTTTTTCCTAGGGAAAAAAATCGCTGATCCAAAATACATACACACAACACAAACACACCAAACAAACAGCAATCCACACACATAAACCTAAAATCTGACACCTAACCCTACACTAAACTATACACACACCACTAACTATCCACTTACCTTAACCCAAACCCTAACCCTAAGGTCCGTCACTATCACACACTCACCTCACCCACTCCCTAACCCTAACTCACCTAACCCACCCTAACTCTCACGTCCACACAATTGCACACATACCTAACCCGCACCCTAACCCTAACTCACCTAACACGCCCTAACACTCACATCCACACAATCGCACACTTACCTGAACCCGACCCGTAAACTTTCCACCACAGCACTGAAAATACCAAAGCAACAGAAATGGACAACCAAATTCTTTCCCTAGGAAAAAATTTGGGTTTCTGTTGCTTCAATATTTTAAGCTTTTGCTTACATAAGTTCAATGAATCAGCGTTCGCTTTTTTAAGCATTCGCTGATCTAATATAGACCCTTTAGCTGCACAGTAGTATATCCTGTTTACTTTTGCTATATCGCATGGATCTCTAAGGACAGTCCTAATTACTGTGTTCATTTATTTTATCAAACTTCTAACTTCTGGGGTTTCATTGACTTTCTGCAGTCTATTTCATTCATTGATCTTAATATGTCTATCTATCTCTATTAAATACAGCAACTCTTCTCTTAGCTCGCTTTCTTCTAAACTGAGGGCATATTTTTTATTTTCCATTTCCTGCAGGCATTCTTTAGAAAGTTCTATAGCATCTTCCTGTGGCACATTCTTTTCAATTTCATCATGTGCCATCCTTTGCTCTGTCATATTGGAACTTAGTGGGATATCACTCCTCAACATTGACTGTGTCAGAGTTTCCACAGTTTCCTGTTCCTTCCCTTGCTGTCCAGCTTCAAGTGGACATTTATACTGCTTTTTTGTTGAAGGCTCCAAAATATCTTCATATGGTACCTGACCAGTTGCTTCCTGTTCCACTGGTATCCACTTAATCTGGATATCCACTGCTCTGTCCTGTCGTGAATAAGATTTTCTACACTGAATCCTTCACTTTGCAGGTACTCCATAACCTCAGTTTCTATTTCTTTAACTTCTCCATTACTAATCACCTTTTCTACTTCTCCTCTTTGTCTTCTTATTTTTTGGATTGTAAAGTTTTCCATATCTGGATTCCTTTGCCTGTATTTCTGTTTGAATATCTTTGGTGCTGCTCTTTTTGTATTGGTTAGCTTGCTTTCTCCTTTGCATAAATATTAAACCATATTAAATCTCTTTTTCTTTCCCATGTCCATATTTTTTCCTCAGATGTCTCCTGTTCTTCCTGCTTTTCTTTACTTTGTGGACTCACTCCATCTTGCTGTGGTGTAACCCGTGTTAGACCTTCTACACCAAATCCTTCACTTCGTGGGTAGTCTATAATTTCACTTTCTATTTTTTTAACTTCTACTTTACTAATCTTCTTGTCTACATTCCCTCTTTGTGATATTATTTTCTTTATTGTGAAATTTTTCATAACTGGATGCCTCTGCCTGTATTCTCTTTGAATATCTTTGGGGCTGTGTTCTTCATATTGATCAATTTGGCTTTCTACTTTGCATAAATATTGCACCATATCAAATCTCTCTTTCTTTCCCATGTCCATATTTCTTTTTTATACTTTTCAAAAATCTCTAGGTTTTGCCGTTTATATTTTCATAGTACCTCATATGCTTCTTTTTCCAAACAGATCAATGTTTCTTAATCTATATACTGTTTTTCACAAATCTGTTGTATTAATGAATACAAATTTTTATTTGAAGCTTCTGACAGTTTTTCTTGTGGAAGTATTTTTCTTTCCTCTAATTTCTCTATTAATCATTTTGTAGATCTTATGTCTGAAAATTCTGGGCTTTTTGCATAATAGTAACAATACATAACTTATTTATTATCCTCAATAGTCCACTTTATCATCTTTATGGCTCTTCTTTGTGATTTTTGTGGACTACTAGTCCCTTCTGCAACAGGGGGCCATCCTTCCCCTGGTCCTGACCTGACCCCACTGTAGGAATGTTTCTGTATTTTGAGGATTTTACACTGTCATATTTTATTGTCTTGGCACACCAGTGTGCCTACCAGGATTGGGCACTTTTTTATCCTGGGTCTTGTGCACCCAGCTATCTTTTTTAACTTTTAACGTACATCTGTCCATGATATATGCCATATAAATACAGTCTACATATCAGTGTTGCCTTGGTGAGATTTTGTGAAAAACAGGGTCCACCTCATGAAAGCACTCACCAAGACTTAAGGATGAATTCAATTTCAACAATATTACTCTCCCTTGCTTGCTGACTTTTCATCTCTTCGCTTGGACCCCAATGGTAATGGTACTGTAAATTCTTGCAGTATTGTTCTCAGGTCATTTCAATATAATCTAATTTGATTCCAGTATCTGCGGTTACCTGGATGTCACTAGGACAACTTATCACCTGTTTGTGGAACCAAACTGTTTGGCATAAGATTTTGTAAATATATTTATAATCTGTTGTGTCTGAGAATAAATTTTAGAATCTGCACACAGTTTATCAATTTGTTTGATCAAATGTAGAATGCAGTTGGAAAATGCTGTTATAGTATGGATAGGGATTGGTTAAAAGATTTAATTATCTTAATTAATGTAAAGTTTTGAGTTTTTGTTTTTTATTGGAGTGTGTATTTAATTAAAAAGTGCTTGTTTAGTTTTAACTCTTGAAAGGTCTTTTAGCCAATGCACTGGAGAGTGTTTACTACAATTTTGGGTCTTTTTTACTGACCTTGGTGGTAGATATATATATATATATATATATATATATATATATATATATATATATATATATATATATATATATATATATATATATATATATATATATATATGTTTGTTTGATCAAACACTGTTGTTTAAGAAAAATTAATTTTATAGAAGGTTGGTTGAAGATCTCATGTGTTATGGAATGGTACAAACAAAGAATTTTTAGCAGTTTGTGATGATTTAAATGCAAGCACAAGTTTTTTTTTTTTTTAAATTCACAATTGGTGACATAGGAAGTATTGTGCATTTTATATACTAGGAGTTAACACTAAACTCTGACAATAAAATGTTTTGCAGTTGCATATATAGAAATTATTATTTTTTCAATAATTATTAATTTTATAACAGGCAGCATTCATTGTTATGAAGTGGAACATGATTAGAGGACAATTCATTAGATTAAGGCATCTCATTAGTTCAGATGCTGTTTTTGAAGTATTTTACAAAGAAATTTGTTGAGTCTATGATGTTCTTAACCTGAAAGTATTAATCTTAGATGTCATTAAAACAGATAGACTAAGTCTCAACCAATTCTTGAAAATGCCTACAATTTCAAATTAGACAATAAAAAAGTAATTTAATTTTTAGAACCTTTTCTACTTCCTATTACAGTAGATATGGATAATATTAGAATTATAGTTACAAGTAATTGGAAAATAATCATTGGTGATCGTGATTTAGTGCACAATACTGGTAAAATTACAAGTTTTATTTCTGAAAAATAGATTGCAATATTAAATCAATTCACAAACATAGTATTAGTAAATAGAATTACCTGTGCCTCTTGATACATACAAGTGCAATGCTTGTAAATGTTATAGATTTATAAATGAAGGCATGAGTGTGAACTGAAGGTATTTGAATAAAACTTCAATTTCTGAAAGAAGATTTACCTGCAACACAGAAGTAGTGGTTTATTTAGCTGCATGCTATTCCTGCAAGGCTTTTTATGTGGATAACACCAAATGGAAGTGTTTGCAGGAAATAAACCAACATGTTTTAGCAAGTAAAAACAAAAATCGCAGTAATATATTGCCAAAACATGTTAGTAATTGTAACAGCTCTAAAATGTTTCACTTTTGTGTGTTAGATTATGTGGTTAGGAAATGTTTTAATAGTGACATAAGCAACATTTTAGAATTTAAGAATGTCAAATGGCAAATAGGATTAACTACAGATAAGTTGCCCTGACTTAATAAGTCCATTAATGGTAATTGTTTGTTAAGGGCACAAATGTTATAGAAAAACTGTATTTGTGTAAATAATTACACATGTACCTAGGGGGTTTAAACTTTTAAGTTTGAATTACACAAATGTAAAAATATTTTATTATTCATGATGTAACATCCTACGGAAAAGGAATCAACGCCTTTTTTGTCAAGTCACATGAGTAACGTATTTAAATGTTAAGGAATGCATGCATTGTTAGGTATGATGACATTCTAATAAAGAATAAAAGTGCTAAGCTACAATTACTCTTTGTTTTTTGCTGGTTGATCCTAGATTAGTTCCTGTAGAGAATGTTGTTTTGAATTTTAAATAAAATTTTCACTCCTTTGCCATTTCGGTTCCAGTTTTTCATGGTTTAAAGATATAGATATTGTGTATGTGTGTCTATACCCCTGTACCATCTTAGTAATGCTTGCTAACCCTAACCTTAACCCTGCTGCTTACCTTAGAAAATTCCTTTCCATAAAATGACCACTATGTAAGGCAGAAGAACCCTCACCATTAAAATCAAGAACCCATGCACTACACTAAAAATATAATGCACCTTATCTTACTCTACCATAACCCACAAGCACTAAATCTGTCCCCTTATTTATTATACAGTCAAACCCTTACCTGCAAACAATTGTAAATATCTAACCAATAATGATGAACTGCTCAATGTATCTGAAAAATTTGACATTAATAATCAAATCCCACACTTACTTTATTCAATCATATTTGATCACACATCTTTCAATATTTTCTACACATACATTCAATCATTCCTGCAAGAACTTACATAATTAGATGAAATACTGTTTTGACAAACTAACTTATACCAAACACACACACACACACACACACACACACACACACACACACACACACACACACACACACACACACACACATATCTATATATAGATATGGATATAGATATAGGTATGTGTGTGTGTATGTGTGTAGATATGAGTGCATGACAGATGGCTGAACTATGCAAACATTGAATGTTTGTAACAACTCAAAACTGCTCAAATCACAAAGATTTGAACAGTCAATGCATTGAGTGAGACATATTAGAACAAAAAGAAATCTCCTTTTTTTACAGGGGACAAGCCCCTCCCCCATGTGGGGTCGCATGGCTCCCACACCCCCTGCTAATTATATATACCAACTCCAAGATTGTAATACAGTGTGGAAATTAATAAATTCCTCAATCCCCACTTTACCATAATCACACACAGCAGAAAAGCTGATATGCTCAATCAGCTTAATTCCTATCAGCTGCACTGGCTTTTTTATAGTAAAACAAATCAGCTTGTCAATGGGATAAATGGAAGCCACAGATAGATAGATAAGCAGACAGATAGATAGATAAATAGATAGATAGATAGATAGATAGATAGATAGATAGATAGATAGATAGACAGAGATAATATATCTCTCTATCTGTGTTTGTGTGTGTGTGTGTGTGTGTGTGTGTGTGTGTGTGTGTGTGTGTGTGTGTGTGTGTGTGTGTGTGTGTGTGTGTGTGTGTGTGTGTGTTTGTATAAAAACACCTAAGTATTGCACAGGAGATGAAGAGATGAAGTAATTGTACAGATGTTTATGTAGTGCAACAATCTCCTTTAAACTTCTTTCTTGTAGAGTGCAAGCCCCCCCTAAACCCCCTGAACTTATATATACCAAGATCACCATACCATGGAGAAAATGAAATATTTTGAGAAATAGCCATTTAGGTTATACAAGTCCATTATTTGGGCCATTCAGTCTCAGCATTATGGGAACTTAAAAAAAGTAGGTCCCAGCCTTTCAAATGGTTACCATTAAATTCAAATATATTTTTTATCCATTTATTTAACTGCAAACCAGACTGCTGTTTCACTCAGAGCAAGCTTTTTAAGTGAATGAAACTAAAAGCAAACAATGGATCTTTATATATATATATATATATATATATATATATATATATATATATATTGGAAAAAATGATAACTTGCCTGGTCAATCAAAGAAACAGCAAAAACAAATACTCATAAAAATTTTATTTATTTAATTTTATTTTACATTTGTTAACTGGGGGTGTCTGACTGAGCTGACAATTCCCTTTTCAGGCAGAGGCCTTGGGGGAAAAGCTCCACATAGAAAAATTACAGATACATTTAGATATTTTATCATGATCAGTACACACACAATTTACAATAGAACATGTTTTTACAGTGCTATGCAGCACATCAACAGTTACAGTGGAAAGAACAAACAAGAAAATATTAATTTAAAAATAAAGGTAATTAATAGATTTGTGGTGTACAGCTGAAATTTGGAACATAGGTAGAATACATACATAGTACACAGGTACAGTACATACATTGTACATTAGCCAGTGTTTGTGAGTAAGAGTGAAAACTATTATCAAGTACTCTAGGTTTAGTATGTGTACCTTATCCGCTTTCACTAGCCTGGGGAGCAGTCATGGCACTGCCAACTTTGCTTGAGATGTTGCCTAATGAGGTTTTTAAAGGAGGCTTTGGACAATGTGTTTTGTATGCCAGTGGGGGAGAGAGTTCCAATTTTTAGCCACTGAACTACTATGTAGTGTGTTTCCAAAGCCATTGTAGCTGTTGGTGACTTCTAGTAGTTTGCTTGATGATCTAAGAGGCCTTTTGGCTGAGTGATGTTGTACTAGGTTTTTGAGGGCAGGGCACTTATTGGGGAGGTAATAGAAGGACAGAGGCAGAGCTGATTGTAGGTTATGAGGTTGGGCAGTTCAGGTCAGTGGAGCTGTCTCAGAGCAGTACAGTGATGAGTTCTTTATGAGCAATTTGCAGCAAAGTGGGCAGTTCTGTTATAGCAGGCTTTCATTTTGCTTATTTCAGTTTTGTTGAGATTAGTCAGAATGGGAGATGCATAGAGTAGGGTAGCAGGAGTATTACCAGGTGGAATATAGGTCACAATTGTGGTGATGACCTTTTTAGGGTGAAGTTGAAGTTGTGAGATAAGTATGTCCCAATTATTGCAGGAAGGGTAGGAGTTTGGTAACTGACATCCAGTTAAGTTGGACTTGTACAGAAAGGCAGTTCCACCCCCTTTATGAAGTGGTCTGTCTTGTCTTATGATATTGCAGCTGGCAAGGAGGACATCTGAGTTAGCTATGTTTTTATTTAGCCAGGTTTCTGTTAAAGCAACTCTCTCTGGAGAGTAGTGTGCTATTGTGGTCTGGAGTTTGGGTATTTTATTTCTGATACTTCTAATATTAATATTTAGCATTAAAAGATGGTTGGTTTTGCTGCTGTTGTTAATGTGTCCAGGGATGAAGATAGTGGGGGTGTTATGTTCTGACATTTGTGTTGGAGCAGTTTGTGTTGGACAAGATGGATTTGGTCCTGGGTTGGAGTGGATGTCCCCACTTATGGTGAGCCTGGTGTTAAAATGGTGATACAGATGTTGGAGTTTCATGATGGGTGTGAGAAAGTATTGTGTTTTTTTGGAGTAGGAATGAGAGCATATGTGTTTAGTTCTGAACTGGTCTGTTATGTAGTTCTTGAACAATTGTGGGCATATATTATTATAATGTGCGGTGTCTGTATATGAGAGTGCATAGTATAGTGTTGTGCTACTAAGTTTAGGGATATTGCTAGAGGGATAACTTGTGGAGTTATAAAGAATTATGAGAAGACAGACTAGACTTAGCTGTGTGATAGTCATGGTTATAACTTTTAAGTTGGTTCTAGGTGGAGGTGTGGATAGGAATTACAGGGTTGCACTATATGTCAATGGATAAGTAGTATGGGGTGATGTAATAATGCCTAGCAGGAATAAGAGTGGTTGTGAGTATTTTGAGGTGGAGCAAGTAGGTGTGGTGTAATGTGATCTGACTTGAGGAGCTGTGATTGGTGTAGGTGAATGTGAGGTTGAGCTGTGGGTGTGGTTGCGATTACTATAAATGTAGAGGTAGTGGGGGCAAGAGGAAATTGGGGGCAGGGGAGTGGAGAGAGCCCGAGCATTAGTGAGGGTGAATGGAGTTGGGCAGAGCCCACCAGGACAAGAGTAATGGGCAGCAAAAAGTAAGTGTTACTTTACAAATCTGAACACTTTATACAAATTCCTGAGGTCTAATGGCTTACCAGCAAGCAGAATTCAATTGCTGAAGAGCACTTGTGTCCTGGTGGGAGACTAGTAATTTAAAGATGGCTCCGTGCTCAGCAGGATTGTAATATAGACTTAGTATTGGGGAAGGAGGATAGCACAAGAGGTGTAAAGCAGGTGGAATGCAGAGAAACCAGAGAGGCAATCCGTGTAAATCTAAGAGTGAAGGCCTCAGACGGGGTGAGTAATAATTCAAACTCTACCTGTAAAGTGAAGAAGAGAAGAGACAGCAAAGTTTATTAAGGTTGGGAGTGTGTCTTCACATTGACTTGCTTATTAGTAGCCAGTTTGTGCACAGATTAGAGTAGGGAGATACATTAGCAATGGAGGGAAATATAAAGAGATGCAAATAAACAGGTGGGGCTCAAATGATACACACTAAGGTAAGGCAGAAAGCACTGAAAGGGCTGCTTGGTGGTTAATTTAATCACAGAGATTTGATTTAAATATATACTGTCTATTGGATGGTTAGGATTACTGCACTAGCTGGGGGGAGGATACAAGGCTACAAACAGTCAGTTTTATTAGCACACTGAGAACTACTAAGAAACACTGCTAATGTTATAGCTTCAATCTCATAACACATACAAGTAGAATGCCTGAGTAGACTGAACCTGCTCTTGAGGCTCAAAATGTATATCCTTGTTTAGTTCTGCAGTACTGATTCCTTCTTAGACTGTATGGGTGGGGTGGTAGCCGCAGACTGCAGAGTTGCTTGAGTGTGCTCTGAAGGGAGAGAGAGAAAAAGAGAGGATGAAGCTAGTAGAATGAGACAAAGATAGGTTAACGGAAGTAATGACGAGAGATGAGATAGGATGGTGTAAAGGATACAAGTCTGAGGATAGTGTGGCTAAAGCAGGAGAATTGATGCTACTGCAACAGTTTGAGAGTTCTTCAACAGTTACTACATCACAGTGCCATAACTTTGTTTGGAAACAGGTTAATAAATCATGCACAATACCTTTATCAGCCAATTATCCTGTGCATAGAAGAAAAAGTAAAATGAACAGTTAACAGCACAGCTGAATCAGTAGCAGAGACACAGCTGCAGTGCTAAATCAGTAAATACTGTTTCTAACTCCAGCACTAAGTCAATTAAATTTATATTACAGTTATAACAGCAGTTTTAGTACATCATAGTTGCATAGAGACAACATAGCTGCAGTGGTAATGTCAGTAAAACACTGTTACTGAATGTCAGAATCAACCAGTTAAATAAACAAACAAGCAGATCAGTAGTCAGGAATCAGAAAAATGAATACTAGTTGTATAGATCCTGGACTGATTAGGGTAGGGAGATACATCAGTAATGAAGGGGAATGTATAGAGATACAAATAAACAGGTGAAACAAACTAAGACAGAAAACACTGACAGGGTTGCTTGATGGTTAATTTAATCACAGAGCTCTGAATTAAATGCTGAGAACTACTAAGAAACACTGCTAATGTCAAAGCTTCACTCTCATAACACATACAAGTAGAATGCCTGGGTGGACTGACCCTGCTCTTGAGGCTCAAAATGTATATCTTTGTTTAGTTCTATAGTACTGATTCCTTCTTAGACTGTATGGGTGGGGTGGTAGAAAATATAAGTAAGAATTCATTAGTTAGGAAAAAAAAACATTATCAGTCCATAATAAAAATACATGACAGATTTCACTAGACTATATCACATTAACTCAATTTCAGAATGTATTCCTGTTAGAAAAATATGTATTTGAACATATATAAAGTGCTAGTTTAAAAGCAAATAGTATGTAATGCATTTTATTCTATTTTACAGTATGGCAGTAAGAATGATCTTACATGTAATTGCTTGAAGCTTTGGAGCCGCAGTGTGTTTGAACTCTGACCCTGGCAGTAGCCAGCTCAGCAAGCTTATGTTTTTCACTAATGATTATCTGCTGGGTCAGGAAAATGAATGTATAAAGCATTGAAAATCTTTCTTCCTTCCTCTGAGATGGTTGGCCTTGCGAATATTATCAGAGATAAAGCACAGCTGCTAAAAGTAATGTTGCGAGAAGAACAAAGAAGTATATTACAAGATTGAACTGACTATTGTATTCGAGCAGGACTGAAACCTTGAAAGAATAACATTTACAGAAAGACATTATAACTGACCAGGTGCTTTGCAAGGCTGTATTATTCTCATGGGAAAACTTTTTAAAAGTTTAGCATCAGCTTTTTCTTATGAATAGAATGTTGTAGACTATAGTGATGTGGGTGCCCTGTGACTGACCACATCAATGAGGTGGGCACAGCTTGAATGTATGGCTATAAAATGTAGCACATTTCCTGTATCATGTCAGACAAAACTCTATACTTGTATTGTATGGTATTTTGCCTTCTGGTGTACACTAGTAAAGTTCTTTTTGCATCTGAGCCTCCTGTGTTGTCCTAATTTGTTTTTATTTAACAGTTTGGTCCTTCTTTGACCAGAAGCCCTCGACAGCTACAGATCAGAGTGTACCGGTGGTCGAATACTGCACAGGAGAAGCTACCAAAACGGTTCTTCTTGAAACACAAAGACCTCCGACTGAATTGTCGTTTTGAGAGGCTGGCCACTTTTCTGATCTGCGGCCAAAGAGCGGTCTCAAACTGGTTGACCCAAGAGGCTCAGGTAGGAAGATTTTTGCCTTTTTTTCTGTTTTAGATCAGGGACTAGGTTACAGTAAATGTTATTGTCATAGATTTGTTATACAGATCAGGGACAAAAGGAAATTACTGTATATTTTGTCAGAAGATCAGGGAAACAGAATAAGGTAGGCAGTTATTCTAGATAAACTGTGTAAAGAACAAAGATACCACGTGGTAAACAAAGGGTTACGTGACATTTTTTTTGACATGGGAAATCAGTGCACTAAAAAATCGCGAGATCCGCCCCTAACTGATGATGCAAAATATATGCAATTACAACGAGCAGATAATGTAAGGTATTATACAAAATGGGTTAATAAATACGAATTTGACGGTAAATTAAATAAAATTTCATTAGTTAAACTTTTAAAACAGCTTAAATCTGATGCAGAAGGTCAGTCAAAGAAACAACGACAATTAGGCATCCCTCAGGCACATAGGTGGATTGAGGAAGTGAACCGAAGGGAACAGAAAATTAAAAATGCGAAAACATTATTTTTAGACAAAGAGGATAATAATACAGTAATAGCGATGGCCCCTCCCCCTCCGCCCCCTCCAATGCCTTTTTTAGGATATGAAGCAGGAGGACAGGCTAGTCCACCTCCACGTTATCCTGAAGTTGCAGGAGCATTAAAACTATTTGTTAGAGAACCTATTAAAACTAGGTCCCGGACACGTAAAACACTTGGGACGCAGATTTATATCAAATAGGGAGAGACTCACTAGAAGAGAGTGAAGAAATCTGTCCACTAATCGAGGTACCAAACCCTCAGGCAGGGCAGGAAGGGCAGGACCCAACTCTCCTAGTGTATAGACCATGGACACCAGAAGATATTCGGAAAGCTACAGAGGGAATCCCTCATCCGAAAATTAATTACACAAAGTTTTTACAAGATTTACAAGGTATGAGACTAAGTTACCATTTGAATGGGGAAGAAGTAGAAAGGGTAGTTAGACAGGTTTTGGGTCCAGACTGGCACATGATTTGTGGCACCTGGAACTCTCGTAACGCGGAGCTTAAACCACTCCCACATAACGACGCAGAATTAGACACCAGAGTGAAAAGTCTTACAGACCGAATTTCTGAAACATGGAAATCTAGGGCAGATTGGACTTGCATTAATCAATGCATACAACAAGATAATGAAACTGTAGATGGGTACTATGGTAGATTATTGGAATGTTTCAATAACCATAGTGGTATGACTATTCCTGAAAGTCAGACTAATGATAACTCATATGAACAGCAACTGAAAAATGCATTTTTGAAAGGGTGCATTGCACCTATCAGTAGCTTTATTACAAAGCATATGATAGATCACCGAACAAGCAGGCTACAAGCCTTACTTGAGTATGCTAGACATGCTGAAAGACACTTTAATAGTAAAAAGAAAAATAAAACACAGGTCTTCACAGCTGAAGATGGAGCAGAAGTCTTTGTAGTACAGTCAGGTAAAAAGGGTAAGAAAAATACCCAGGGTAATAAACAATCTGACAAAAGGTCAGAGGATTTTGAAGAGAGAAAAAAGAAAGGTGAGTGCTTTAAGTGCGGTAAGAAAGGACATTTAGCAAGGGATTGCAGGCTAAATAAAAAGGCGACTACAGAAGATAAAGATAAAGGTGATGAGGACTGACTATATGATAGTGATGACAATCAAAAATCATCAGGAAATATTAACAGACAAAGGACAAATGTAAATGTAGTGGAAGGAACAGAGGAAGTGCAAGCAGATGTAGAGGATGGAGAAAGTGAGGTTTTAGACTTAGCATTATTGAGCTTGGAGCTCTATTTGGCAGACACAAAACCGGAAGTTGCACTTCTGGTGGAAGGAAGGGAAGTGAAATTCTTGTGTGACTCAGGAGCGTCACGAACTTTGATACACCCTTCAAAGTTACCAGAACACTCTGAATCACCTGACTATATATTAGTGAAAGCAGCAAATGGGCAGCTATATAGGGAGCCACTCTCCCATGATATAGCAATAACTGACCCTGTTTCAGGCATGACTCAGAAAAGTAAAATTGTAGTTTCTGCAAAATGTCCAGTAAACTTACTGGGAAGAGATCTTATGCAGATATTTGGCATAGCGGTAGTTTCTACTATGCAGGGTATGGAAGCACAAAGACAAATGGATACTTTTGTGGTGCGATCGGAGGGTGAAACTTTTTATTGGTACAGCCAGAATCTAGTTACGACTGGTCCAGGGGCAGTAACCGAGGAACTGATGAATGTAGCCATCAGTAAGGTCCCCTCCCTGAACACTGACCAACAGCATCTGTTACATTGTACTCTATACTACTGTAGTATGCCAGGACCTGATAATGAATATGAGCAAGAATTGTTCAAGAATCCTGCTAACAGATTAGTATTACGAACCTTATACTGGGATACTGAGAGAAACAGTGTAGTAAGCTGTTCACTACCACAGGAATTCATGAAACTGTGCAAATCCAACAGACTGCCACATGTCAGCTTGACAAAAAGCAAAGATGTGAGTTGGGCAGATTTAGGAGAAAAAGTAACAAAATGGGAAAAACAAACTGATTTAGAATTATCAGAACTGGGAGTACAAAAACAGAAACTGAATTGGCTAATGCAGACACGACCAGCTGTACACTTACAAACCAGTGAAGACAGCTGATTAGCATTTTTGTTAGAAGAAGAAGAAAAAGCCTTGTGCGATATACCAAACATTCTTTGGTCAACAGGAAAATCAGATGTAGGACTTATTCGAACAGAAGGTCCAGTAACCATTACACCAAAATCAGCATTTAGACCACAAAAAAGACAATACCCCTTGAGGAAGGATGCAGAGCAGGGAATCAAGCAGCATTACTCAAGGAAGGAGTACTGGTAGAATCTCTCGATTCACCATGTAATACCCCTCTATTTCTTGTTAAAAAAGCAAACGGGGAATGGCGGATGGTACAGGATTTACAAGCCGTAAACAATGCAATAATACCCAGAGCACCTACGGTGCCAGACCCACACACCTTGTTGAACGATTTGAAGCCACAACAAAAATATTTTACTGTGGTAGATATAAGCAATGCTTTCTTTTCAATACCTATACATCCTGATAGCCAGTATTGGTTTGCATTTACATTTCAGGGTAAAAGATATACCTATACTCGGCTACCGCAGGGATATTGTGAAAGTCCAACGATATTTGCACAAGAAATGGCTAGCAATCTGGCAGGATTTACTCCACCAGGAGGTAGTCAGATTCTAATTTATGTAGATGACATCTTGCTAGCAGCCCCCACCCAACACCAATGCAGGGAGGATACGATAGCATTATTGAAATTTTTAGCAGCACAAGGACACAAAGTAAACAAAAGTAAATTACAACTTTGGAGAAAACAGGTTAGATACCTAGGATATGTAATATCCAATGAAGGTAGAATATTAGACGAAGATAGAAAAACTGTGATTTTACAGGCACCCAAACCAGCAACCAAGAAGGAAATGATGTCCTTCTTGGGAACGACTAATTTTTGTCGAAGTTGGATATCAAACTATGCTTTAGAATCTGCTCCATTGGCTGATTTAATATATAAAACACCAATGGCAGCACAAGATGTATTACAATGGACACCTGAAGCAGAAACAGCTTTCTGCAGACTAAAACAATTGATAGCTTCATCATTAGTTTTAGGACTTCCAAATTACCACAAAAGATTTTTCCAAACCGTAGATTGTAAACAGGGATACATGACGTCAGTTCTGATGCAACAGCATGGGAGTAAGCAACGCCCCATAGCTTATTATTCCACACAGTTAGATCCGGTGGCACGATCATTGCCTCACTGTGTGCAAGCAGTAGTCACAGCTGCAATGGCAGTACAGGCTTCGGCCTCAGTGGTGTTATTCCACCCTCTCACATTGAGAGTGCCTCATGCAGTCGCGATAATTTTACTGCAAGAAAAAATAGCATATCTATCTCCTGCTAGACATCTTTCTTGTATGACCATACTGCTGAGCCAGCCTCATATGGTAATTGAACATTGTACAACATTAAATCCATCAACGTTACTTCCAACTCCTGTGGATGGCACACCACACAGTTGCCTGCAGGAAATTGAGCAAATAACTTTGCCCAGACAAGACCTCACTGATATGCCCTTGGATGATGCCGAGGTGACATTTTATGTGGATGGTTCATGCAAAAAGGGTCCTACAGGGAAGAATCTAGTGGGATATGCAGTAGTCACAGATACAGAGATTATAGAAGCCCAACCCTTACAGCATAACCTGTCTGCTCAAGCAGCAGAATTGATAGCCTTGACACGGGCTTGCACTCTAGCGAAAGACAAATGTGTGAACATATATACTGACAGTCAGTATGCTTTCTCTACAGTGCATGTTTTTGTGCAGCAATGGAAAAATAGGGGAATGATAACATCTACTGGCAAACCGATTAATCATGCGCAACTTATTTTGAACTTATTAGATTCTATTCAGTTACCTACCAAAGTAGCTATTTGTAAATGTGTAGCTCATACAAAACAACAGGATTCGATTTCAAAAGGTAATGCACGAGCTGATGCAGCTGCAAAGCAAGCAGCCTCAGACTCAGAAACTTTACTTTTGAATGAGGAATTACAACCTTCTGAGACTTTAGATTTAGAAATGTTGAAAACAATGCAGACATTGACTACAAAAGCTGAGAAACAGAAATGGGAGAGACGAGGTGCAATCCTTGAAAATGGACTGTACATCTCCAAGGAGAAAAAGCCAATATTGCCGTCTAATTTATTTAGATATGCAGCTTTGTTGAGCCATGGGCAGAGCCATGTCTCAACAGGGGGGATGGTACAGTTAGTAAATCGAATATTCCAAACATATGGATTCACGAACTTTACACAAAAATTTTGTGCAGCATGTCATATTTGTAACAAACATCATGCACAAGGAGCATTCAAACCCAAGCAAGGGAGTTTTCCTATACCACCATATCTGTTCCATACTATCTGTATGGATTTCATAGAATTGAGCAAATGTGAAGGGAAAAAATACTGTTTAGTAATTATAGACATGTTTTCCAAATGGGTAGAAGCTTTTCCTACTAAAAATCCAGATGCAGCAACAGTAGCAAAAGCTCTAATAAAAGAAATAATTCCTAGATTTGGCATACCGGAAAGAATCTATAGTGACAATGGGACACACTTTGTTAATCAGACGATTCAACAAATTGGGAGATTCTTTGGGATCTCCTTGAAGAATCATTGTGCTTACCACCCACAGTCTGCAGGACTGGTGGAAAGGTACAATGGAATTTTAAAAAGCAAGTTGAGGAAGTTAATGAATGAAACACAGAAGAACTGGATTTGCTGTTTGCCTTTGGCACTGCTGATCATGAGAACAGTTCCAAATGTAAAGGGTTTGACTCCCTTTGAAGTGATATTTGGAAGGGCATATTATGTGCCACAGTGGAAAGCTCTCATGCCTGCAGAGCTAGAAGCCGACAGCTCATTAGCTAGTTACATGAGAAAATTGTTAACAAATAAAACTGTTTTGCAGTTGAACTCTTTTTCAGATAAAGAACAGACCAGACCAGAAGCGGTGCTGACCCCTGGGTCCTGGGTGTGGCTGAAGGTCATAAAGAAGAAGAACTGGACAAGTCCGAAGTGGGAAGGTCCGTATCAGGTACTGTTGGCAACGCCTACTGCAGTTAAAGTTGCTGAGAGGTTGTCCTGGGTCCACCTGACACACTGTAAACCGGTAAAGAATTTTCAGCTTGATAAACATTTTGTGACTGATACACAACAAAGGCAGAATGGCCAAGAGCAAAATGAGTAATAATACAAACCAACCCCGAAGATATTGTTTAACCATCTTGCTAACTATACATCTATTGACTATGATTGTGGTGACTTTCCTTTTGTTGTGGTTTTTCCTGCACATAACCGTACAAATGAAAGTGGAGAAACGTGATGAACTGTCTATAGACTGGCATCCAAACTTTAACACATACCTAGCTATGAAGCGTGTATATGTAGAGACTATGAACGTTTCAAACTGCTGGGTTTGTACTGCTATACCAACAGCATATGGAGGACTGTTGATGTCCTCTGTCCCCTTGGGGATAAACGAGACTTGGGAGAACTTACTTTTTGATACAGGTTCTGTGAGATCACAGGACAAGAGTGCATTGTATTTACCTATTACACAGAGAGGAATTGTTTGCTTCTATAAAAATGATACACTCCAAGTAGGTTGGGGTAACTGTAACATAACTGTATCTTATAAATGCTATATTAAGGCTAAAGATAAAACTACTAGTTGTAGCACAAATTATGATTCATATTTGAGCTTAATGAAAACAACAATAAAAGATGTGCAGAGAAATCCTGAATTGCATAAACAATTGTCTGTAATAGACAAGAAAATGTTTCATTCAGAGTTAACCCGCATTAGTACTAAAGTAGAAAACTGTTATTTTGTTTGTGGGGAAAAAGCATACAAATGGCTACCTGAGAATTGGTCCGGCAGTTGTTTTTTGGGTTATCTGGTTCCAGCTATAAGGCATACTGCAGAATTACCTCTAGGTAAGATACGAAACGTAAGAGATGTAGCTCGAAAACCTGGGAATTCAGTCGAAAAACCTGCAAATCCAGTGGGTAAAATCGAAGCTGGTTGGAAGGAACATCCATCCGTGAAAGATAAAGAGAAATTGACTCATATGGACTTGAGTGACAGTGTTATATCCTGGGCTGGAATATTCCCAGCCTATGGAGCAGTCAAATCAATCTGGCAGCTGAGAAAATTGTCAAAGCTTCTCGAAGTAATGAGCAATGCAACTTTTTCCGCTCTCTAACTTGTGACTGATGAACTGAATGCAATGAGAACTGTTGTGCTACAAAATTGAATGGCTCTTGACTTCACCCTAGCGGCGAGAGGTGGTACGTGCACGCTTATCAAAGAAGAATGCTGTGCGTTCATACCAGACAATCGACATGAGATAAATGATCACCTAGAGGTAATACAGCAGGTATCAGCCATGACTGAACCAGGCCCAAACCCACTGACAAACTTTTTCCAGAGTCTATTTGGTGGGTGGGGTTCAATCCTAATGAATATTCTGATTGCTATTTGTGTTGTTCTGCTCTTATTAGGAGCATGTGTCTGTTGTGGGATTCCCTGTATGAAAAGATTAGTCAGAGAATTTGTTGATATATCTGTAACTGAGACTTTGTACCAAGACATTGAATTGGATCTATTGGTTCCAAATGAAATTCTTTCCGAAATATAAACCAAATGACTTGCCTAGTTAAAAGTCCTTAAAGGAGAAGGCTAGGGAACGATATGATATTGTTTATGTTTCTGAATAGAATAAAAAGTATTAAAAGGGAGGAAATTGTTAGAAAAATACGTATTTGAACATATATAAAGTGCTAGTTTAAAAGCAAATAGTATGTAATGCATTTTATTCTATTTTACAATATGGCAGTAAGAATGATCTTACATGTAATTGCTTGAAGCTTTGGAGCTGCAGTGTGTTTGAACTCTGACCCTGGCATTAGCCATCTCAGCAAGCTTATGTTTTTCACTAATGATTATCTGCTGGGTCAGGAAAACGAATGTATAAAGCATTGAAAATCTTTCTTCCTTCCTCTGAGATGGTTGGCCTTGCGAATATTATCAGAGATAAAGCACAGCTGCTAAAAGTAATGTTGCGAGAAGAACAAAGAAGTATATTACAAGATTGAACTGACTATTGTATTCAAGCAGGACTGAAACCTTGAAAGAATACCATTTACAGAAAGACATTATAACTGACCAGGTGCTTTGCAAGGCTGTATTATTCTCATGGGAAAACTTTTTAAATGTTTAGCATCAGCTTTTTCTTATGAATAGAATATTGTAGACTATAGTGATGTGGGTGCCCTGTGACTGACCACGTCAGTGAGGTGGGCACAGCTTGAATGCATGGCTATAAAATGTAGCACATTTCCTGTATCATGTCAGACAAAACTCTATACTTGTATTGTATGGCATTTTACCTCCTGGTGTACACTAGTAAAGTTTTTTTTTTTGCATCTGAGCCTCCTGTGTTGTCCTAATTTGTTTTTATTTAACAATTCCCTAAAACAAATTAAATTATGTTGGAAATCAAATCAAATGTAATGTTACAGATGCAAATTAACAAAAAGTAATATTTATAATTTTTCTTCAGCCCTGTTTTTGTAGAGCTGCCCAGATTCAAGATCTATTTCCCTCTTTGACATCTAGTAAACATTGCTTCTGAGTGTTAAAAAAACAAAAGTCATGTACTCACCAATAGATGCGTCTTGGATCTGATTCTGATTCAGGTTTGGCACTTCTAAACACAAGAATCCAAGACTTTGACTCCTCCCCTATCCAGAATTTCTTGCTTCCCCTGCCTGATATCCTCAGATTGAGTTGGTCAATTAACTATATAATAGAATTATTGATAGAATTATTGATACTTGTTCCAAACAATCATTGTCTGCATTTGAAGAAGACAACCAACTGAGGTTGAGACTTAGAAGACTCCTCAGTGTATTACCCATTCTTCAAGGTAGCATAGGTGACAATTTGCTAGAGAGAAGGAGAAAGGTATGTTGAACCCAATGAAGATAGGACAATACGGATCTATTGTTATAATGAACACATAACTTTCATATCTGATGTTGTGTAATTTTATCTGATTCAGCTGATGGAACAGATTCACTAGCTACCAATTTCCTGGGGGGGGGGTGCATCAGGAAAGGATATGCCTGAGCACAGTGGAGCAAGAAGTGGAATGGGATCTGGATCGTACATCCAATCTATAAATGAGACACAAAGTGATGAAGCTTTGAACATGTTGTGGCACCATTAATTTCATCAATGGGCAGATTTTGATGAAAAACTGTAAAGGTTTCCATTGACCTTGTTGAATGAGCTGTTGTTTTTTGTTTAGATAATGGTAAACCCAACTTTTCATAAACAAAAAGAATGAAATGTGATAGCCAACTAGAAAGGGTAAACATAGAAGCACCACACCCTAATGTGACTTTAGAAAAGGCAACAAATAACTGAAATCCTTAGTTCTGTGAAGATAAAATCTGAGTTGTCTGTGAACATCAAACAGACGTAATCTGTATTCTCTTTTGTTTGAGAATGTGGACTAGAAAATGGAATATTTATTGACTAATTGATTCATGTTAGATTTGGATGCCACCTTAGGAATGAATGAATGAATGAATGAATGAATGAATGATTGAATGAATGAAGGATTCAGTTTTAGGAAGACTCTATCCTTACAAAAAAATCAGATAAGGCAGTTTGCAGGCAAGAGCTGGTAATTACAAGATTGTTTTAACTGAAGTGACTGCCACCAAAAAGATTGTTTTTCATATTAAATGTATAAGCTGTACTGAAGCTGCTGATTCAAAAGGGTATTGAGCAAGAGCTTGTAACATCTCTGCAATGTCCTATGGTGGAACATGATCTCTGATAGGAGGTCTGAGAAAAAATGTCCCCTTGAGGAAGGCTTTAGAAACTTTCAAAGAGGCTATCTGTGTTTAATTATGGTCAATATGAACATTAAAAATATCTTCTAAATTGGACATTTATGGTGAAGAAACTAGAACATTTATGAAACAATTCATACAAAAAATCCAGAATTGAAGGGAGAAGAGCAGAGAAAGGATTCAATAATTTTCTGTAGCCCAGAATGAAAACCATCTCCATTTGTTTTGGTAAACATCCTGGTGCTAGATTTTTAAGAAGCTTTCAGAACCTGAACTGCTCTTTGTGAAAACCAGGCATCTCCGGCCATCATTAAAACTGAAGTAACCAAGCAGTCAGATTCATGGTGTTTAGGTCCAGGACAGGATAATTGGATGGGTGAGCATGGGCATAAAAGATGAGGCTGAAGATGTGGGATCAAAACCTCTCAGGACCAATAAGGAGCAAATAGGTTTACTTTTGCCTTGTACTTCCTGGCTTTCTGAATAAACTTTGTAATTAACAAGAATAGCAAAATGCATATGGAAGACCTGGGTGGCCAGTTGTGGACAAGACAGTCCCTCTGTGACTGACCCTGAGAAGGGACAAGTACAAAATTACTGCTGCATTTCTTGCTGAGGTGAGATACAGGCAGGTCCCAGCAAGACTGACCCAAATGATGGAAAATTTCAATCGCCACTGATTGATTGAGAGAGCACTTGTGAGCAAAAAGAAAGTTTCTGCTTCATTTGTCTATTAGCACATTGAAGTCTCTAGTAATAGAAAGACATCACTCATTTCCACACCTTCATGGTCTTCCAACACAGAGGATATGATCTAGTTTCCCCTTGTTTGCTGATACACCAGACCACTGATATATTGTCCATCTGAATGGAAGTCACACCTTCTGGCAGACAGTCTTGAAGTGGCTGCAATGCTAGTAGTAATGCTTGTATTTCCTGGATGTTGATGTGAAGATTAGCCTCTAATGGAGTCCAGGTACATTTTACAGTCTTCCCTTCATAATGCCCTCCACCATAAAAAGAAAGTGTCCATAGTGACCACAGCTGTGGAGAAGGGATGGGGGAATTGGTGACTTTCATGTAGTTCTGGGGCATTCAACCACCAGCTGACATGACTCCTGCAGACTGGAGTTATCATTATGGCTGTTTTCAAAAGATGATGTGGCTGTGACCATTGAACTTTAAGTCCATTGAAAGACTCTTATATGAAAACGAGAGAAGAAAACTAGAGGGATTAATGAGGCCATAAGCTCCTAAAGAATCAGTCTTGCAGGGGGAGAAGAGTGTGATAATACCTGGCTAGCAATGTTTCATAGAAAAAGAATCCTGGAGAGAGGAATAGCAGCTATTTGTGATCATGTGTCCATGTGGGATCCTCTGAATTCCAGTGACTGAGTGGGATTTAGCTGGCTTTTGGAATTTTGATTGTGATTCTCACTTTATGAAGTAACTAGAGTAAAGAGTCCCTTCTTTGGTTGAGTAGATACTTTGTCAAAGCAGTATGGAGCTAATCATTCAGGTATGGAAACATTTAGAATCCTTGTAGCCTTAAATAAGCTGTGACTACTGCCATGCATTTGTGAACACCTGGAGAGCTGTGGTGAGACCAAAGTGTAGAACTTTAAATTAATAATGCTTGGCTCCCAGCCTGAAAGGTAGGAACCTTATTCACTGCCTGTTTGTCATTATGTGATAATATATATTCTGGAGATCTACTGAGCACATCCAATTGTTCTTCATGAGTAGCAGTACAATGGACTGAACTGGGACCACCCAGAACCTGGTCTGTTTTACAAACATGTTTAAGTGACTGAGGTCCAGAATGGGCCTTAAATTCCCTGTCTTTTATAGAACTAAAAAAAACCTGGAGTAGACTCTGGATGCTATCTAGTCTGGTGAAACCTGTTGGCTGGCTCTTTTGTCCAATGGCTTTTTTACTTTTGCTGTAGCAGATTCCATCCAGTAGGGTATCACTATGGGAATCCTTTTCCTCAGTTTGAGGGAATAAAAAAAATAGTTGTATGTCCTCTGGTAATTATCTTCAGTACCAATGTGTCTAAAGTGATGGACTGCAAAGTTTAAAGATGCAGGAATGAGCACCCCTTGACTGCCTCTAGAATGTAGCAGTCAGGCAACCTTTCAAGAATACTGGAAAGAATTCTTGGAAAATGGTCCACAACATCCTTGATGCTGTGGACTACCTTTGCCCTTTGAGCAACATCCACTGAGACCTCTCCTCGCCATGGGAGAATTTTTCTGAGGAAGCATCCTGGTTAAGGCTTTGAGACTTTTTGAACCACATTTCTTATTTCCTTGTTGATTCCTGGGAAAGGTCCTTTGAGGAGTGGAAAAGCAGATACTATGGCACATAGGGTCTCACTGTCTTCCTCACTCCTGGTTAGTATGTCTTTAACCTTTGGTCCAAAGAGAGTGGAACCATCAAAAGGAGCATTAAGGAAGGGCACTTGAAGTCTTCTACAAATTCACACAATAATATCCAGGTATGACAGCAAATGGATATGCCTGTGCCTCTTCTTCTACATGTTCCATCAGCTGCATTTGTGTGCAGATGCATGGAGATGTTGGAAATAGAATTGAGGGAAGATAGTTTAGAATCTACATTTTTTTTGAATACCCGGTGATAAACAAGAGAGAGAACTGATAAGCTCCTTGATCATTTCTGTCTGGAAATGGGTAATATTAGCCAGGAAGTTCAGTACTCTAAGAGAAAAAGGCACTAACATTTAAGTCTAGTGTCCTAAATGTATTTTAGGGGAATGAACAGATGTATGCTGGAGAGTTCCTTTCTTGTGGCTGCCACTATGACCATAGTATCTACCAGTGGACCTTTACTTCAGTGTGTCTTATCTTTTGGAGCTGCTAACATCTTCTCAGTTTTTATTGCTATGGGGTCCATTTTGTTAAGTTCCGTCCATGTTCTCTAAGACACCAAATCAATGAGGGCATCAGGAGAGTGGACCAACCATCCAGGTAGTAGAGGGGCCAGCTCAGGAAGCATCCAGGAATATGGATTCTTCCAAGAAAGTTGTATTAGTGGACTAAATCCCTTTCTATTTCAACAATTCAAGGATTTTGCCAAAAGAGATGTCTCTGAAAGGGTGATCTGTAGGGAACCTTACTCTCAATCTAAATCTGTGTTCTCTGTGAGATATTCAGAAGATGAACTTATAATCATTCTTTTTGCAAGTCTGCTTTCTATGGATCCAAGTATGGGGAGTATCAGACGTCAGAGCCTTATCAGGCTGAACTCTGAGTGAGCAATTCCTTGAGACTTTTGGAAGCTGATTGTCCCTGTTGATGGTGAGGACTGGATGCCAATGTAGAATAGGCAAGAGGGTAGAATGGATCCAAACATGAAGGAGGCAACTCTTCTTTAGATGTGAGAACCCTCTAAATGGCTTTGAATGCTTAGCCTGAAATCGGTACCAAGGAAGACTCTCGAGGAGCTAAGGCTGAAATAATTCCAATAATGCCAACCTGGCCTAAATCTGAAACTGACATTGGAACAGAACCAAATCTCCCTGAGGTAGAGACACATTTGAGAGTTTCAAAGCTGTCCCATCCTCTGAGGCCTGACTCCAATGCTTCCAATGCAATTCACATCCTAATCTGACATGTTGGAGTCATAATGGAGTGGGGTAAAGTCAGAGTCAAAAAGGTAATGTCTATCAGCACTGAAGAAGCCCCAGATATGATTGGATCCAAGGAATGCAGATATGAAGAGTGGGGCAATGCAGAGATAAAGAGAGGAGGGGTTCTCGGATGACACCAGCATGACCGCCAGCTGATGAGGCTGACGAAAAAATCTCCACTTCATCCACTTGACATCTGCCTCAGTAAGTCTCATCAAAGAACAGATGGATTTCAATAAGATGCTTGCAACAGTGCTCTCAAAGCTCTTTTCTCCTATAATAATGGAGAACATTGTCACGGACTGATGGGGTCCAGAACAAAAAGTGATGCCAGTGAAGATGATCGTATCCAACCTCTCTTGGGATCCAATGATTGTGACATCTTTGCTGCCAACCCAGAAGAACTGTTAGGGTGGGGGACTGTCTGAGAGAACTTTTGACAGACTTCTCAGGAGTCTTGCTTCCCTGGGACTTTTCCTTGTCCTTGAAAGGTGTCTTTTCAACCGCTGAAGATGAAGTAACACATGGTGAAACCAATCCCTGCTAAGAAAAGAAACCTTTTAATAACAATTTGTCCTTGTAGCTTTGTTTGGCCTTATGTCCAAAAGGAGTACATGCTTCACAGATAGTGTCCAAGTATACCACCCCCTGACAACTAACAAAAAGGGCATGGCAGGTCCTGTGAGTTGATTTTATGACCACACTTGGAGCATTTTTTTAAAACTTTTATCAGATATCTCTGTTAACTGAGAAAGGGTAAGCAAAAAAATGTTTTTAATGATAGCATCAACAGCAAAAATGAAAAGTTGTGTGCCAAAAAGCTTAAAAGCTAAAGGCAAAATAGAAAATTAGCTGAGTACTGAAGGTTATCCTAAGTTAAAAATTAAAGAAAAATGGGAAAAATTACTAGACTTATCTCAAAATATAGAAGAAGATTAGAGCACTTGAAAAACATGACTATTCAATCAGGTGACAAATGAGATCTGAGGATATCAGGATGAGGAGGGAAAGGATTGTGGGTAGGGGAGGAGTCACAGTCCTGGATCCATGCATTTAGAAGTAATGAGACCAGATCCAAGACCCATTTGTTAAATGAGATGAAAATGGATCATTTCTGTCTGTAACAAAATTATCAGCCAAAATGAAAGTAAACTCAACCTCTAAGGGAATCACTGAATGCCTACATAAAGTAATCCATTGTCTTTTACAATGAATATCACTGATCTGAGTGGGCAAATATTGTTTTAAAGACTGTGAAGTCTGAACCACATAAAAGGTACCGCATAAGCAAATAACTATGTATAAATGACTCTCAAGGCCGTCACAAGGTGAAGCAGGCTGTGCTGAATGCACAAAAATCAAATGTAACCACACAATGGTGTAAATAGAACCATTTATTAGAATGCTGAGTGCTTTCATCCCTATATAAAGTACTTCAACAGAGCATAGGTTACATCCAACATCACTCCACAGGAAACACACATGCCCCCATAAGAAATGCCAGAATCAAAACATAGTACTCCCCTTGGCTAAAAAAAATCACCAGGGCACTAATGAAAATCAGAGATAAGATCTGGGAGCACTGGCACTTAACAAAAATGCCTTTCGTCTAGACAGTCATTCCTTGAGTTACACAGCAAGGTCAAAAAGCAAATAAAAGAAGATAAACCCCAATATTATCAGTCTGCCCTAAACTCCTCCCATCACAACCTTAAACAGTTCTGGTCCACAATAAACTCTGTTCTCCACCCAGGTAAAGTAGGCACACCCCTACCTACCACTCCCCCTTCCTCTAGCAACACTTTACTGAAACCATTCTGTCTTTGACTAAATAACACAACCCTCTACCCACCATCCCTACATCAAAACCAAATACTCTGCCCACAGTCTTTTCTTTTTTCATCAGTATCTACCTCCTATATAAAAAAAAACTTCTTTTGAAACTTAAGCCTACAAAACTTGCAGCTGACAATCTCCCCACTGAATACCTAAAAGTAGCAGCAGAAGCCCTAGCTTATCCAGTTTCTATCTTAATTAATCGGTCCTTATCAGAAAGCTATGTCCCCACACTGTAGAAAATATCCCAAATCAATCCCCTCCATAAAGGTGGCTCCTCCACTGAACTTTCCAATTACTGCCCCATAGCCATCTTTTCTCCACTTTCCAAGATACTTGAGAAATGCAGCCATTCTCAAGTCTTAGACTACCTCTTAGCTAATAACCTCCTCTCCGACACCCAGCATGGCTTCAGGCCATACAACAGCACTGCTACTGCCTTGCTCTCTTTCACTAATGTTATCCTTCATTATAAAATAATGGCTTGTTCTCCTCTGCTATATTTCTGGATCTATCCAAGGCTTTTGATATGGTCTCACACAAACTACTAATCTCTATTCTTACTAACCTATCCTTTTCCAGATCAGCTACTGATTGGTTTCACAGCCATCTAACTGGCCAACAACAATCAGTTGTTTGGCATAATGACCTATCTCCTCAACTTCCTGTAACACTCGGTGTTCCCCAAGGCACCATCCTTGGTCCCGTTCTATTCTCACTCTTCACCAATGATCTATTCACAGCCACCAATCATGCTTCTCTTATACAGTATGGAGATGACTCCTCCCTCATCTGCTCAGCCCCAACTATACCTGAATTTCACAATATCACACAAGAAGCCTTTGCATCTGTAGAAAACTGGCTATCTAATGCCCAGTTATTACTCAACCCAAGCAAGACTAAACTCCTTATCTTCCGAACCACTAAATCTAACCCAAATATTCCCCCACTTTAATATTCTAGCCTAAGACAATACCACCATCTCCTCAATAGAACACACCAAATTGTTTGGTGTGTTGAGATTCACATCAGTCTCAGATTTGACACTCACATTTCTCTTACCATAAAAAAGTTCACAAAAACTAGGTGCAATGTACAGAAACAAACAATTCCTCACCGAGACAGCCAGAATTTCTGCTGCCAGTTCCCACCTAATCTCCACTTTACACTACGCCTCTCCTATACTTACCTACCTTAGAAAAAACAGACCTAAATGCTTTACTAGAAAGGCCTACCCAGACCCTGCTACACTTTGCTGTGAGAGAAAGGTTAGTCTGCTTTTTATTTGCTGTATTTTGTATTACTTTATTGCCTTTTTGTATTTTGAATACTGTGACTTGTTTTCTTTACCTTGTGTTTTACTTGTATTCTGCTTTTAACTGCATATTAAAACTTGAAAAGAGACCACAGCTCTGTCTCTTGTGAGTCAGGCAGAAATTTTTCCCCACCCGACCATATATCTAATTTCCCCTCTCCTTTTACTGGCTTGTGTGAGTAAGCACAAAATTATCATTTTGTGAAATCACTCCCCTTCAACTATTTAAATTTATTGGCCATCCTACTGTATTCAATAGTACCAGAATACAAAAGTGACCACCCTCTTTTTATCTATCTTACTGTTTTAAAAATAGTGAATCTCCACTAAAACTTACATTTTTTTAGACAGGTAAAACTAAAGTTACCTACTTTCATATTTAACTTCTCTAGTGCACATTGCAGTGTTTAGAATAAACCATTTTTTTTCATCTTACCTTTAAGCATCCCTTTGACTAGCACTTGCTCTAAATCCTGCTGGAAAGCACTAGAAAGCCTTACACTGATGCAAGCATTCAACTCTCCTTGTTAGTAAGGAGAAATTAATTGGAGGCACTAAACAGCTTATAATTGCAAAGTACCTTGCTAAGGTAAGGGAAAACAGCTTGTGTACTTTACAAAAAGAAAAACACCAAACCAGGCATGTCCAAGGGTCAGCTTCCAGTGATTTCTCCTCTCCACCTAGTGAATTTGGGTATACTGGGGCAATGCAGCAATTACCTCATGTACACAGACAGCACTCTACCCCTACCTGCCAACACTACAACCTATGAGAGATGCACTTACATAGCCAAACTGGAAGCAAAGCTCTCTCCACCCAAGAGGAGAAGGTTAACACCTGCACTACAGCTCAAGGAACACATAGCCCTTCTATACCCACATCACCAACACCCTCACATAGCAACACTAAACCCTTATTTGCAGAGGCCCTTAACAGTAACCTGCCCAAGCAACAAGGAGCTCAGAAGCTGATACACAAACACGAGTCACAACCAAAGTGTCACATAACTCACATCAGTGTGCCACCCAACAACAGCCCCTAAGGCAAGACAACATACCCAACACTTTAGTCATAGGTGACTCTATAGTCTGGCACACTGATGTCCCACTCACCAGGCTGAACAAGGAAAAAATTACAGTCTGCTGCCTGTTGGGTGCCAGGAGCCACCACATAACACATGCACTCAAGTCACTCCACAACAAGTACACATATGACTCTGTCATTATCCATGTTGGAGTGAATGACTTGAGACGTACCTCCCTGGACTACATTAAAAGAGGCATGGGAGATCTCTTGGACCATGTGGCCCAGGCAGGTATGAGCCTAGCCCTGAGTAGCATCCTGCCTTCACCCAGAATGATACCACAGTATAAGGACAAAATGATTGACTTCAACAATTGGCTAAGCTTCTGGTGTCATTCAAAGGGGATCCAGTATCTGTCTGCCTGGGGTGACATGATCCACAGACCACAATGCTTTGCCAGAGATGGTCTGCACCTGTCAGCCCTGGAATTCAGGTTACTGGCTAAAGCTCTTGCCACCCCTATAGTGCCTTTTTTTAGGCAAAGTTCAAAGGACAAAACCACCACTGTAACAGGTACAAGCATGCAAAATCTGAAGGTAATGCTACTCAATGCTAGAAGTCTAAACCTCAAAATGCACTTTCTCAAGGCATTCCTAAAAATGGAGAACATCAGTTTCTGTGCAGTAACTGAGACCTGGTTCAAGGCTCCAGAAAGCACCCCTACAATACCAGGCTACAACCCTTACCACACTTTCTGGCCAGCAAACAAGGACCAAAACACTAAAGGTGGAGGAGTGTCCATATTCACCAAGGATATTCACACCATCAGACTAGTTGCCCGACACAATGTGTCTGAAATTCTCCAGGTGCAACTAACACTAGGTAAGACTGCAATCCAAACTGTAGCTTGCTACAGATCACCCACCATGTCCCAAGATTTTCACTACACCTTACTCAACATACTGTAAAATACTAAGATACAACCAAACACCCTAATACTGGGTGATTTCAACTCCCCTGCCATTAACTGGGAAAACTACTCGTGTACCAACACCTTTGCCCAACGGTTTTTGGAATTCATAAATTCCAGTGCCCTGGATCAACTAATCCATAGTCCCACCAAGGGCTCCAATATCCTAGACCTGGTCATTACCAACATGGGAAATCGATGCACCACACCTATGGTCACAACCTCATTGGTCAGGTCTGACCGTAAGCTAATCATCCTTGACATCCACATCCCTCCTCCACCCCCCAAGTAAGGAAACCTCTGTAAAACTTCTCCAAAGCCATCTTCATGCTACTCAAGTCAGACGTGACAAACTTCATGACATCCATGTAGATGGGAACTGAAAGTTCAACTGCTGAATCCTACACTAAGGCAATGTATGAGCACATCCACTTGTGCATGAATCGTGCCATCCCAAATAGAACCAAGATGCTCTCCTCCAAGAAAAGGAAGCCAATCTGTTGGTCCCTTGCCATAAACAAACTTTACAACAAAAGGAAGAAATTGTTGCAGAAAAGAGGAAAATCCCAGGATGCAAAAAACTCCCTTACCAGCCTCAAGTAAGAAGCTGAGATCCCTCATAAAATCCTCCAAAGCTAGTTATGAAAATAAAATTGCCAGAGATTCCAAAGATAACTACAAGGCATTCTATAGCTATTTTTAGAATCTAAATGGCAATGCTCAGATCTGCTCTGAGCTACAATAGAATGGCATTAAATTTACTGATCCCAAGGATATTGCCAATATCCTGGCAGATCGATTCAGTGCCAAATTCAACCCCCTCTCACCCCGTAAAAGGCCTATCTCAATACCAAAAGATTGCCAGATTCCAGTAATAATGGCCACAAAGGTAAAAAACGCATTCTCCAGAGTGCTTAGAATACAGCATTCATGACACCAGATGACATCCCAGGCTGTGTACTACATGAACTACAAAATGAATTGGCACCTCACCTAAGTGTCATGTTTAATTATAGTCTCAGCTCAGGCTTCATGCCCTCTGAGTGGTGCACAGCTGCAGTTATCCCACTCCACAAGGGGGAATCCACCTTGGATCATAGGAACTATTGCACCATCAGTCTCACCAGCCTGATCTGCAAGGCCATGGAATATATTATCATGGAACTTATAAACAAAGACATTGGCAACCTTCAAACACTGGACCCCACCCAGTTTATGTTCGTAAAGGGCCGATCGTGTCTCCTGAACCTGATTGACTCCTTTGAATCAGTCTCCAGAGCTGTGGACAAGGGTAAGGTGATCCACACAGTCTATCTGAACCTCATCAAGGCCTTCAACACCATCCCCACTCTGGAATCATAGATAAACTTACTAAGCTGGGCATTAATTCCGACATCACTCAGTGGGTTGCCAACTGGCTTACTGACAGAACCCACACTAAAAAAGTAGCCGACTCCAAATCCAGCTCCAGACAAGTGACAAGTGGAGTACCTCAGGGTTCAGTCCTGGGTCCGCTCTTGTTTGGCATTTACTTCTCTGAAGTACAGGCCAACACTAAGGGACTCTGGCTAACAAAGCTTGCAGATGACTGCAAACTGGGAGCCATTATTGAATCCCCAAATGATGTGGATATTCTACAAAAGGGGTTCACAGAAACAGATGATTGGTGCCAGAGCCATGGGCTCAAGCTCAATGTCAAGAAATGTATAGTTATCATCTTTGGGAAAAAATATGCAACCTTGAATTACCACATAGGTGGCAGTACACTAAACACCAAAAGTGTGATAAGAGACTTAAGGACACAGGTGGACAGTGGTCTCACCTTTGATAACCACATCACCACAACAGTTAGGAAATCCTTCTATGTGACACACCTCATCACTAAGGGCTTTTCATCCAGACAAAAGGAGGTCATTGTCCCACTGTACTCATCCCTCATTAGACCCATTATAGAATACAACACCCCATTTGGTATGGACCTCTCAAGACATCTGAAACAACTGGAAAGGCCGCAGAAATACCTCACTAAAAGAATAACAGGCCTAAAGCAGATACCCTATGCTGACCATCTAAAAAAACTCCAGCTATACTCTGTCACATATTGTGTACGCAGAGGTAATTTCTGCTTAACATACAAGGCCCTGTCAAACCCTGAACTGTTGGACATGCTACACTTAAAGAAATCCCAATCCCTCAGAGCCAAATGCTCCTGGGATCTAAACCTTGTCATCACAATGAGCAAAACATGCTGGAGGGACAGGTTCCTGACCCAGGGACTCCCCAGAATCTTGAATAGACTGCCCATACATGTCAAACAGAGCGCATCTTTGGTCCTCTTCAAAAGGAACCTTGACGATTGGATGGGAGATAGCAAATTCACCCCTGGGATCATGTCAGTTGTCTTGCTAGACAGGGGTCCAGGGAAGTAAATATTGTGGGAAAAAATAGCCAGGGAATTGTTATGGCTAGGCTTGTATAGGCCATAGGGCCGATAGCCTAGTACTAAACTATGAACCTATGAACCTATATACAAGCTCAAGGCTTGCTACAATAAAATTGTTAAGTTTGCCACTGGTGCATCTTATTACAGCCACCACTGTGTCTCACTTAGACAACTTGACTGGCTTGAACTCCCTCATCTTCTTCACCTGAATTAACTCTCCCTTGCTCACAAGTTAGTAAGCCATCCTCTTAAAGTCCCATCCCTTCAAAATCTTCTCCAGCCCTACTGCTCCACTAGACCTCTACTCTCCATCAGCAGAAATCTACTTCTAGTGACCAAACCCAAGAACTCAGTGGGAGAAGCACTATTCACCTGCATCATATCCAGGTTATGGAACCCCCCCCCCCCATAACCACACTACCTTCTTGCAGTCACTTCAAGACTGCACTAAAAACTTACTTAAAAAGTCTCCGGTTATGCCCATGCACCAATCCTGACTAGTAACCTTCCTTTTACCTCCCCCTTCCTCTCCCATCCCCTAGCCACTGTGCCTCACAATGCCTGATCATTGCATTCCTTCATCTGCATGCTCTGGCTCACCCTTTACTCTCCCCTTCCCTCCTCACTCAGTCTCTCAGACCTGTTATAACATGCTTAACTCCCTCACTTCATCTCAACTCCAAATACATATCCAACTGACTTACACCTAGCTTCCTCTCAATACCACATATACTGCTCACTCAGTCTACTCTCTTACTCCTCTATCTTCCTGTTCCATCCCAATATCCCTTCTAGCTTGTTCCACCTTCGTGTGGAGCTTCTGCTTTATATCTGCTTGAGTTTACTGCAATATTTGTATATACGTTTTAGGTATATGAGTTTAGAACAGTACCAATTTGAACTTAGTACTATCTGTAAATGCATCCTTCCTTTATTCCTAGTTTTTAGCTAGATATTTGTATATCTGTTCTTTACTATGCTTCATATTGTATGTATAGCTAATGTTTGCTGCAGTATGTATTATTTGCTATTGTATGTATATTCAAATGTTCTTTATGTACTCTGTTGCTCATTTATTGTTCTGTGGAGCTTTTCTCCCTGGGCCTCCACTGAAAAAGGACCTGTGTCCAGTTAGAATTTCCTGATAAACAGATTCAAATAAATAAAAAATAAATAAATACATTTGCAATAGTGTATGATAGATCCTGGTCTGTTCTGATACTGCACATATCTTTATCATGTCTATCTTCCTGAGCATTTTTGTTGATCTGTTCCCTCTTCTATACTCTTCTACCAGCGACACTCCTTGTCTTAATTGCTTTACAGCTTTCTCTATTTGATATTTCAGTGATGGCATTTGATTTCTCTGTTTCCTTTTCTTTATTGTCCCATGCTTTTGTGATAAGACTTTATCTGCTATTAATTTAGCTGCATAGTAATATATCCTATTTACTTCTGTTATATTCTGTGAATTCCTATTAACAGTCATAATTACTGCATTCATTTGTTTTATCAAACTTCTAACATTTTAGGTCTTATTGACTTTCTATAATCTGTTTGTTTCATTGATCTTAATGTGTCTATCCATCTCTATTAAATCAAGCAACTCTTCCCTTAAATGTTTTTTTTCTAAAGTAAAGGCACATTCTTTGTTCTCTGTTTCCTACAGGCATTCTACTGAAAATTCCAGAACGTCTTTCTGTGACATCCATTGTTCTTTCATAGAGGAACTCTCTGGCCTGTCACTGCACAGCACTGACTGCATCAGTTACCACAGATTCCTTTTCCTTCCCATGCTGTACATCTCCAGCTGAACTTTTGTACTGGTTTCTTACCAAAGGGTCTAAAGTATCATCATATTGCAATTGATCAGATGCTTCCTGCTCTACTGTTTTCTACTTAATTTGAGGACTCATTGTTCTATAATGCTGTGATGTTACCAGAGTTGGATTTTCTACACTAAATCCTTCACTTTGTAGGTAATCTATAAACATGTTTATATTGATTAGTTTTGCTGTCTCCTTTGCATATTAAATCTGTTTTTATTTACAATGTCCATATTTCTTCTTCAGATGTCTCGTACTCCTCCTGTTTGCCTTGTGTGAAGGATGCATTGTTCCATCATGCTGTGATATTACCTGTGTTAGATTTTCTATAGTAAAGCCTTCACTTCACAGGTATTTCATAACTTTAGCTTCTACTTGTTTAACTTCTGCTTTACTAATCTTCTGTTCTACATTCCCTCTTTAGGATCTTTTTTTTTTTTTGTATTGTGAAATTTCCATATCTGGGTGCCTCTGCCTGTATTTCTCTTCAAATATCTTTGAAGTTGCTTTTTTTGTATAGAATTATGTGACTTTTTTCTTTGCATAAATAGTGCACCATATCAGATCTCTATGTCTTTCTTTATCATGTCCATGCTCTTTTTTTATACCTTTCAGAAAGCTCTAGAATTTGATCTTTATATTTTTACACTTTCTCATTTGCTTCTTTTTCCAAACAGACCAAGATTTCATAGTCTATATATTGTTTTTCATGAATCTGTTGTAGTAATGAATACACATTTGCATTTGAAGCTTTACAGTTTTTCTTATGCAAGTATTTTTATTTTCTCTAATTTATCTTTTAATCTTTTTGTATATCTTCTATCCAGAAATTCTGGGCTTCTTGCATAATAGTAACAATACATAATTTCTTTCTTAGCCTCAATAGTCCTCTCTATCATTTTTATGGCTCTTTTTTGGGTTGCCAGCGTTTGGGTTTTTTGTGGACTACTACATATTTCTACAATTGGGGGGGGGGGCACACTCCCCTTAGGCTGACCTAACCCCATTGTAGGAATGTTTTTATATCTTGAGGATTCTAGACTGCCATTTTTTTCACTCCTGGCATCAGTGTACCTACAAGGAATGGGCACGTTTTTTTTATCCTGGGACTTGTGACCCAGCTCTCTTTTTTTATTTTTAACCTATTTCTGCCCATGATATGTGCTGTATAAAATACACTGTATATATCAGTGTCATCCTGGTGAAATTTTTGTAAAAACTGGGTCCACCTCATGAAGGTACTCACCAAGACTTGAGGATGAATTCAATTCCAACAATACCACTGTCCATTGTTTGCTTATTTTATCATCTCTCCATTTAAGTTTCATAATTAGGCATTTTATCAATAAGATTTCAGTTACGTGATCTAAAACATGACTTAAACTATGGCTATATGGTGGTCATTGGTAGTAGAGAAGGCAGTCCTGTGATAAATTTTCTGTTTCCATTCCATAAATCCATGTTGCACTTAAATATGGACAGGCAAGTACTTTTTTTTTTTTTTTTTTTTTGTGGCTGGGGAGTCTGTTCCAGAGCAGTGGTACCCTCTGTGAGATATACCTGCCCCTCCAATCTATTCTGTTGATGTTTCAGAAGAGGTTTAAATCTCTAGACCAAGTATTTCTGATGCCATTTGACTCACTGATGTGCAGTAAAATCATTAGCTATGAATCAGAGTTTGTCTTGTAAGCCAGACACAGGTTACTTCTTAGCAGTCTGTAGGATACGGAGTATAGTGACAGTGCTCTGAGTCAGTCCATGGTTTAGGCCTTGAATCCTTCTAGTAAGTTATCTGTGTGGGGATTTCAGTTGTTGCATGTGTCTGGACAGTTACATAGATAGATGTAGGAACTATTTGATTCATGCAGTTTGGTCATGCTTATAAAGGTTCAGTATGTGTGCAAAAGAACACCCTAACTAAAGAAATAAAAATGCAGTTGAAGTGGTCTGCATTAATAGAAATAAAAAGCAGTATCCTATTACTCAAAATAGAAACATAAACTGTTTTTGGGAAGCTACTTCATACAATTGCTTCTCCTTCTTCTTTTCTTGGCTGTTTCCAATAGGGGTCGCCACAGCAGATCATCTGTTTCCATTTCTTCCTGTCCTTTGCTTCTTGCTCTGTCACACTAACTACCTGCATGTCCTCTCTCACCACATCCATAAACCTTATAATAAGCCTTCCTCTTACCTGGCAGCTCCAACTTTAGCATTCTTTTCCCACTATACCCAGCAGCCCTCCTCAGCACATGCCCAAACCAATGCAGTCTAGCCTCTCTGGCTTTGTCTCCAAAATATCAAACTTGAGCTGACCTTCTAATGTACTGATTTCTAATCATGTCCATCCTCCTCATGCCGTATGCAAATCTTAACATCTTTAACTCTGCCACCTCTAGCTCTGACTCATGTCTTTTCATCAATGCCAACGTCTCCAAGTCATATAACATAGCTGGTCTCACTGCCCTCTTGTAGACCTTTTGTTTCAGTCTTACTGGAACCTGTCTGTCACAATCACTCATGCCACTCTTCTCCACCCACTCCACCCTTCCTGTACTCTCTTCTTTACCTATCTTCCACACTCACCATTACTCTGAGCTGTTGATCCCAAGTATTTAAACTCATTCCCCTTCACCAAGGTACTCCCTGCATCCTCACCATTCCTCTATCCTCCCTCTCATTCACACACATATATTCTATCTTAGGCCTGCTGATCTTCATTCTTCTCCTCTCTAGAGCATATCTCCACCTCTCCAGGGTCTCCTCAACCTACTCTCACTATAGATCACAATGTCTTCTGCAAACTTCATAGTCCACGGGGGCTCCTGCGTGATCTCATCTATCATCCTGTCCTTCACCATTGCAAATAAGTGTGCCACTCTTACATACTTCACTGACACTCCTGACTTCCTCACACAACACCACAACTCCTCTCTAGACACCCTGTCATATGCTTTCTCTAAGTCCACAAACACACAATGCAACTTTTTCTGACCTTCTCTATACTTCTCCATCAACACCCTCAGAGCAAACATCACATCTGTAGTGATGTTTCTCGGTATGAAACCATACTACTGCTCAATAATCATTTCCCTTCCTAACCTAGCTTCCACTTCTCTTTCCCATAACGTCATGCTGTGACTGGTCAGTTTTATCCCTCTGTTGTTACTACAGCTCTTCACATCACCCTTATTCTTTAAAATCAGTACCAAAACACTTCTCCACTCCTCAGGCATCCTCTTACTTTCCAAGATTTCATTAAACAATCTGGTTAAAAACTCCACTGCCATCTCTCCTAAATACCTCCATGCTTCCACTGGTATGCCATCTGGACCAATAGCCTTTCCATTCTTCATCCTCTTCATAACTGTCCTTATTTCCACTTTACTAATACATAGCACTTCCTGATTCACTATCCCCACATCATCCAACCTTCTCTCTCTCTCTCTCTCTCTTTCTCTCTCATTCTTTTCACTCATCAGCCCCTCAAAGTACTCTTTCCATCTGCTCAACACACTCTCCTCAGTTGTGAGTACATTTCTTTCATTATCCTTTATCAGCCTTACCTGTTGCACATCTTTCCTAGCTCGGTCTCATTGTCTAGCCAATTGGTACAGGTCATTTTCTCCCTCCTTAGTGTCCAACCTTTCATACAACTCTCCATACAGTTTATCCTTATTCTTCGCCACCCCTCTCGTCATCATACGCCTTATCTCATTATACTCCTGTCTACTTTTTTCATCTTGCTAACAATCCCAATTCTTCTTCACTAACCTCTTTCTGAGTATACTCCCCTGTACTTCCTCGTTCCACCATCAGGTCTCCTTGTTCTCCTTCCTCTGTCCAGATGTCACACCAAGCACCTTTCTAGTCATCTCCCTTACCAGGTCTGCTGTAGTTACCCAGCTATTCTGTAACTCTTCACTGCCTCCCAGTGTCTGTCTTAACTCTTCCCTGAACTTCACCTCCCAATCATCCTTTTTCATCTTCCACCATTTGATCGTTGGCACTGCCCTCACACTCCTCCTCCTCCTCTTTTTGATCACCAACGTCATCCTACAGACCACCATCCTATGCTGCCTAACTACACTTTCCCCTGTTTCCGCTTTACAGTCTCCAATCTCCTTCAGACTGGACATCCTGCACAGGATATAATCCACCTGTGTGCATCATCATCCAATCTTGCACATCACCCTATGCTCCTCCCTCTTCTTAAAGTATGTATTCACCACAGTCATGTCCATCCTTTTTGCAAAATCCACTTCCATCTGACCTTCTGCATTCCTCTCCTTAACATCATACCTACCCATCACTTCCTCATCCCCTCTGCTCCCTTCAACAACATACCTATTGAAATCTGCTCCAGTAACCACTCTCTCACCCTTGGGTACACTCACCACCACTTCATCCAACTCACTCCAAAATGTTTCTTTCTCATCCATCGCACAGCCACCTTGAAGAGCATATACACTAATGATATTCATCATCACACCATCAGTTTTTAGCTCCATGAACATCACTCTGTCTGACACTCTTTTCACCTCCAAAACACTCTTGGCATACTGTTCCTTCAGGATAATGCCTAACCCATTTTTCCTCCCATCCACACCATGATAGAACAATTTGACCCACCTCCAATACACCTGGCCGAACTCCCCTTCCAGCTGATCTCTTGCACACACAATATATCAACCTTCCTTCTCTCCATCATATCAGCTAGCTCTCTCCCTATACCAGTCACACTTCCAACATTCAAAGTTCCTACCCTCACTACCACACTCCTAACCTTCCTCCTCTCTTCATGCCTTTGGACATGCCTTCCCCCTCTTCTTCTCCTTCTTCTTTGGCCAAAAGTAGCCCAATTTTCACCAACACCCTGTTGACTAACAGTATTGGTGGTGGTCATTTTCAATCCAGGCCTCGACTTATCCAATATGGAAATATGTACTGATGTTCACATATCTCATTTGGCAAAAGTTTTACACTGGATGCCCTCCCCATCTGACTTGGGACTGGCAGGAAGGAATGCACTGGCTTGTGCATCCCCAGTGGCTGGGTTAACTAATTGTTGTAGTGTAGAATTTAAAACAAAACATATATGTGTGTTGAATGGTTGTTCCTCACTTTTCCAGCTTAGTGATATATATATATATATTTGTGTGTGTGTGTGTGTGTGTGTGTGTGTGTGTGTGTGTGTGTGTGTGTGTGTGTGTGTGTGTGTGTGTGTGTGATTATTTACTTGCTGGTTCCATTTAATACAGTGATGATGTGGTCTCTCAAAGGTGCTACTTTTTTTTCATTACCTTCATAAGTATTTAAAGTAGTGAAAATATTGCCATATCATGTGTTAAATTCCACTATACTCGATTGCTGTAATATAGAATTTAACACATGATATGGTAATATGGAAATATTCTGACTACCTTAAATAGTTATAAAGGTAATGAAAGGAAAGTAGCACCTTTGATAGATCACATCATCACTGTATTGAGTGGAACCAGCAAGTAAACCCCCCCACACATACACACACACACACACACACACACACACACACACATATATATATATATATATATCACTAAGCTGGAAAAGGGAGGAACAACCACTCAGCACACTCATAAGGGTATACAACTCTAACAAAGATCAAGAAAAAGGGTTAGAAAGGCTAACATATACTAACATCTGGCTAAGATTATAGAGAGAAAAAGAACCCACATCATTTAAAAATATATGCCAGTTCATACCTAGGGCATAGCAGCCTGCAGAAAACAAGCAATTGAAGGGAGGGAAAGAGCTAGTGCTGCAAAACCAGGAACAATAACTATACAAACTGATGTGTCAGAATTAGTGACTGAGACAGTTTAATAAAAAGAATAGGAAATATACAGAAATGACAGCTTGAGCAGAATTCCAAACTTTCTACCAAATTAAAACAGAGAACCCCCAGAAAAATGGAGAAATCCATGTAAGGGTTAACTGCCAAGGAGAAGAAACGTAACAGTAACAAAGTCTATTCTAAGATACCCTTTTCACATGGAGAGCAACACAGAGAAGAAAAAAGACAACAAAAGTATGCATGCTATAAATAACCATCACCATCAGATTGGTGGAAACACATATATATATGTAAGCAGTACTATTTAAGTCAATATCATTTTTCTTATGGTGGCATAGCTGATGGCATTCTAGTAGCAGCACTGGAAATATTCATAAGAGTAAACATAGTCGTAGCGGCATCAACAGAGAAATGAAAAACACATTAATGCTCCCCTCCATGAGGTTTTACTATCCTCATAAAATGATTTTATCAAACAGTGGTTGAAAGTACTGGAAAGGGTGAGGGACAACATGCAGGACTTAGTGCAAAGTCAACTAAACTGTATATAAATATGATAAAGATAAAGATACCACTCAACAGAAAAACATGCAGAAGCCAAAAAATGTTTCCACAAATCCACTTTAATAATACAAGTAAAAACAACAGTTTAAGCTCATCTGCTTTTGATCCCTGGAACTGTCTTCTGGGACTTCATCAGAACAACCACATCATTGTTAACCAATTCTTATATAAATAAAATTGCCCAGTTAATTGAGTAAAATAAATACACCCGTCATTAAGGAGATATAGCCTCTGAAGGTAACAAGTGCATTTTGTAAAATGGATGTGGTAAATTTAAAACAACATGAAAAAGCACATTAAGAAACATTAAAAGGAAAAGTATCACAAAATATGTATACCAATTCATATAGTTCGCAGAAACATTTTTTGTAGAAAGCATATATAAGGATGAATACCAAAACTAAAGTTAAACCATTGGATAGAAGTATAACCTTATAAATTGCGTACATAATAAAAACACCATAACACTTTTAATAAACAAACTCCAATATGTTAAAAAGACTCCAGTGTTCTAAAACGGCTTAAATAGGCTGAAGGTCATCATAGAACAAACTGTTTAAACCTAATTTTTAAAACTTGTAAGACTTTCGTACCAATCTAAATTTGCTACACACATGCAGCTCATTGTTTCAGTATTGGTTTTAATGACAGTCATTAATACCTAGATAGTTAGTGGCATCAGGTTTGAGTTGCCATAAGATCTTTTTGTACTCTAAATAGTCTTCTCAAGCACCCACCTCAGGATTTGGAGTGACTTTTTCTAGTATAACAAAGTCAAACCGCTTAAAAGATGAACACTTAAGTGTATGTCTGTATAAGGCATTGTTAACATTGCATTTTGTAATGCCATACCAATGTTCGTACATACACTTCTTTAATGATCTCTCTGTTTTTAAGACATAGAAAGACACCCTCTCCAAGGCCAAAAACACAGCCTCTGTGGGACAAGACAACATTCTGGGCTCTGTTCTACATGTGTTAAAACAGAAATTAGCATCACTATTAGGCACACTTTTCAGTCACAGCCTAAAAACTGGCTTCATCCCAACTGAATGGAAAACAGCTATCATTATTTCTTTGCACAAAGGGGGTGCATCCACGAACTCTGGGAACTATTGACGCATTAGCCTGACCAGCCTTATCTGCAAGGCCAAGAAACGAATCATCATGGACCTTACTAACAAAGATACAGGAAATCTCTAGACAAATTATTCCACCCAGTTTGGCTTTGTCAGGGGAAGATCATGTCTGTTAAACTTGGTGGACTTCTTCAAGACAGTCACCAAGCCCTAGATGAGGGCAAATCTGTTCATAAGGCCTACCTAGGCCTTTGACACAATCTGCCACTGAGGCATCATTGATAAACTCACCCAGCTGGGTATCAACCCATATATTGACAGGTGGGTTGCAAACTGACTCACTGGTAGAACTCATATAGTCAAAATAGCTGACTCCATCTCCTCCAGCAGACCCATAACCAGTGGTGTTCCACATGGATCACTTCTGGTACCCCTACTGTTCAGAATCTACTTCTCCAAAGTAAAGACTAAACTAAAGGACTGTGGCTGACAAATTTTGCTGATGACTGTGAACTGGGAGTGATCATTGAAACCCCAAGCAATATCCTGGAAGAAGGTCTTACGCAGACTAATGACTGCTGCCAAAGGCATGGTTTTAAACATAATGCAAAAAAAATTCATTATCATCCCATTCAGCAAGGGTGATGTTCCTGCAAACTACCACATCAATAGCAATACCCTAAGCACACAGTCAATGGTGAGAGATGTGGGCACGCAGGTCAACAGCAGCCTTAACTTCGATCACCATGTTTTCACAGTGATAAGAAGGGTATTTTATTTTTCTCATCTCATAAGTAAGGGCATTCACTCAAGAAATAAAGAGGTTATAACCCCCCCCCCCCCATACTCTTCCCTCATCTGGCCAATAATAGAGCACAATGCTCCCTTTAGAGTGTTCCTTAACAAACACCTGTAGCAATTGGATAGACTTCAAAGGTTCCTTTCAAAGAAAATTCAGGGTCTTCAAGATCTGTCTTATGTGGACAGACTGAAATCATTGTCACTTTACTCTCTGTTGTATAGATTGCTCAGAGGTGACCTGTGCCTTGAATATAGAGCAATTTTTAACCCAGCTTTAATGGAAATGCTGCACATTTGCAAGTCAAATGGCACATGGGTCACTCTCTCAAAGGAACTTAACCTGGTATGTGACATAAACAGAACTTGATGGAGAGACAGATTTGTCTCACAGAGATTGCTCATCCTTTGGAACAAGCTTCCTATTCATGTTAAACAAAGCTCTATTTAAGTGTAATTTGGATGACTGGATGGGTAACCAGGAATTCACCCCATAGGTTCCACCTGTATCCCTCTTGGACAGGGGCAATAGGTGCTGATTTTAGTGTCTGCTTGAACCAGACACCCTTGGAAGGATGAGTGGAAGTTGGCTAGGCATGTAAGGGCCCTAGGGCTGTTAGCCTAGTAACCTGTAATGATCCTATGATCCTATTGATTGATTTATTTAGCTGACAAGATTTAGCATTAATGGATTTAATGATTAAGAATAATTGTGAACTAATAAATGTACTAAATAATGATGTTAATTTTTTAAATGATAGAATTACAAATGTTTTACTTTTTGATATGTACCAAGATGAACACAACCAAATGTTTTTAAAACAGAGCAACACTCTGAAAAGCTCAAAATTAGAAATGGTAAGAAACTGAAGAGGGATACAAAACAATACGAACTAGGTACAGTTTTTCCTTTGCCTCCTAATCAACTAGTCCAGTCAAGAATATATGGGCTATAGTTACAGATCAGGTACACAATAATGACTGTCAGTGCAGCTGACCATTAGTTCACACAAATGTCTCTGCTTTTAAGCCTAGTCTTCCTGAACCTGATGGAGTATCTGATCATAATGACCCATTAGGATTTCCCCACTGTGGTTCTCAGAAAGAAAAACAAGTTGCTCAGAATTTTGTATGATCAATGGAGCACAGATAAGTGTGGGAAAGGAAGGGGATAGAGCGGGTTGGCGGGTTGGACCTTAAAAAAGAGAGGGCATGGAAGAGGCAAAAATAGATATTTGACCCATTAGATACTCTTCCTTCCTTCCAAGAAAATAGTGTGGTAGCTGAAAGAAATAATTTTAAGATTTTAAATTGCAGTCGACTAAAGATAACCCTTATCACTTAAACCCTTATCACTTAATCACTTAAACATAAGAAGTCTGAACAACAAGGTACATAACCTACACGCTATGCTAGCAACCTACCTACCTGACATAATGTGTCTAACTGAAACTTGGCTTAAACCATCAACCAAAGACAATGAGATTCTGTCACCTGAGTTCAATATACTCAGAGTTGATCGTATAAAGAAAAGGGGAGGAGGGATAGCTGTCCTATATAAAAATACGCTTACCATCCTAACTAACCCTAAGCAACCACCCCAGGTCTCTAATGCTGAAATACTAGCTCTAAAACTACAACTAAACAAACAAAAAAGTGTAAATCTAATAGTGATCTATATACCCCCCAGGAACAATATTGAAACTTTAGAGGTCATCTTAAATTGGATAGATAACAATTATCCTCAAGAAACTATAGTCCTGGGTGATGTTAACATTGACTGGAACCAATGCTCCGCACGGTCCAATCCTACTTCTTTAAATCTACATGGTTTCTCTCAGATTATATCCTCTACCACCAGACTAGGAAATATTAAACAAAAAGAGAGCATACTTGACTGGATACTCATCAAGAGGCACACCCAAAAATATACATCTGGGACTCTCCCCAATGATCTTAGTGATCATATCCTCACATACATTATGAAAGATAAATCCAACAGCGCTAGTATGCCTGTCTATAGAACTATCAGAAACAAGAAAAACTTTGACCCAATAAAATTTAACATGGAACTCAAATACTGCAACTGGTCAAAGCTAAAATTCCTTCCCCTAGATGATGCAGTCTCATATTTTAACAATACATTCCTTACCATACTTGACTCTCATGCTCCCAAGCGGGCATCTAGAATCAAAACACAAATAGCACCCTGGCTAACCACAGAGACTAAATCCAAAATAACTAATAGAGACAAAACATGGGTCAAGTGGCGTACTACCAAGTTACTCCTAGATCGCGTTAACTTCCAGCAAATAAGAAACGAAACTAAAAAGGCCATCACACTAGATAAGAAAAAATACTTTCACCATCTGCAACACAAGCACCAAAACAACCCTCAAAAGTTCTGGGCAGGCTTAAACAAACTTCTCCAACCAGGCAAATCCACCACTCCTACCCCAGGAACTCTATCTGATAAGAACCAAGAAGAAGTAGCCAACAATTTTAATACCTTCTTCACCGAAACCATTCAGTCCTTAGCTAACCAACTACCTGCTCCCTCTATCACTTCAAAAAATGCCACACGCAACTCCCTACTGTCTTTTAACCTCCAACCCATATCCACCTCCTTTATTCGATCCCTATTGAAAAAACTAAAGCCAACTACCCTTTCAGCTGATCTTCTCCCAGCTGAATATCTGCAAATAGCTGCGGATGTCATAGCCTATCCTATCTCAATCTTAATTAACAGAACTATTACTGAGGCCACAATCCCAGCAATACGGAAAATATCCTATGTCATACCTCTCCATAAAGGAGGCGTATCCACTGAACTCTCAAACTATAGACCAATAGCCATACTATCACCACTTGCCAAAATCATGGAAAAGTGTGTGTATAACCAACTTATGTCCTATCTCATCCAGAACAAGCTATTAACCGACTCTCAACATGGATTTAGACCCCATCATAGCATGACTACTGCCCTCCACTCTTTTACCGACAAAATAAACCTTAAGCGGAATAACAAAAATATATCCTCAGCTCTCTTCCTGGATATGTCGAAGGCCTTTGACATGGTAAACCACCAGTTACTCCTTCAAACTTTGGAAACCCTACATCTAGACACCCTAGCCGTAAACTGGTTTCAAGCTTACCTCTCGGGCAGACAACAGGCAGTTATGTGGCAGAACAAGCTCTCCTGCCTGCTACCTAACACCATAGGTGTTCCTCAAGGGTCCATATTAGGACCTCTTCTCTTTTCAATATTCATAAATGACCTCCACTCAGTTATCCCCGAAGCCACCTGCATCCAATATGCAGATGACTCAACTCTCATATGTTCCAATCACATCCTAGATAACCTTCTAACAACTACCCAACACAGCTTTACCATAGTTGAAAATTGGCTCACTGACCATTAACTCATCCTAAACCCAAAAAAAACCAAACTACTTCTCTTCTACCCAACTAACAAAACGCCTATCACACAATTCACTATCCAATCCAATAATGGAACCATTATTTCACCTGATACCAATGCTAAACTATTAGGAGTAAACATTGACAATAAACTTCGATTTGATATCCACATCAACTAAACTATTAAAACAGTTAACAAAAAACTCGGGTCATTATATAGGATAAAAACCTACCTAACTCCAGCTGCTAGAATAGCTACTGCCCGGTCACACCTCCTATCCACCCTACTATATGCCTCCCCTGTCCTCACGAACCTTAACAAATCTGACCTTAACAGACTCTCATCTTGTTACAACCACATTGCTAGATTCATTACTGGCTTACCCTATAGAACACACCATTGTATTAACCTGAAAAAACTTGACTGGATAGAACTCCCTAATCTTCTCCAGGAGTACCAACTCATAGAAGCCTTTAAAATCCTGAAACATCCTGAGAACACCCCTGCTCTAAAAAACATACTAACCCCTTATACCAACCTAAGTTCACTTCGCTCAACAAACAAACTCTTAGTACAAACAAGCAAGTCCTATAACCTAGGTGGTGACACACTGTATGCTAATATCATTGGTAAGGTTTGGAACTCCCTTCCCAATAACCTCACGTTTTTACCTTCACTAGTTCAATTCAAAAAAGAGCTAAAAATCCACTATAAATCACACTGGCTTTGTCCTTGCACAAACCCAGACTAACTCCTAAAATAACTATACCCTCTCCAAAACATAACAGTCCTAGGAGCAATTCAACCTATAAGACCAATCTAGAATAACAAATATTAACTAAAGTCTAGGCCACTTTTGTCCTACTCTACTAATTGCTAATTCTCGTGAATATAATGAACTGTAACCAATTGTATTTCCTATTGTAAAATGTTTTCATTGTAAACTATGTAAATTGTCTATATGTCTTTGTAACTATCTGTCATTGTTAACCCTGTCGGAGCTTTTCTGCCTGGGACTCCGCTGAAAATGGACATATATCCAGTCGGACTATCCCGGTCAACAAATGTAAAATAAATAAATAAATAAATAAATAAACCCACCACCACTTCTCCTTTTTTGAGAAAGGGTTTACTTTCATACCTACTGTGAAATTTGACTTTCCCAATTTACTTGTGAAGTTCAAGTTATACATAATACAATTCAATTTTGCAATATTTTTAAAGGTATCCCATATTCTGATGGAACAAGTTACTTACATAAAAAATGGAGCACTATCATTTTACCCATGAATCCCACCATACAAATGTTTAAAAAAGTATGTGAGAGAGTTTTATAACATAATAATTTTATCTCCAAAACAATGGCCTTAAAACATACGATTTAACTAAATCAAAAAGATTAATTGGCTGATTTCACTAATGATAAAACTATTAGGATAATGAAAAAAAGATAAAGGCAGTGGGATGGTGATTTTTGATAGGGGACATGTTAAGAACCTGGCATGACAGTGTTACCTTTGTTGAAGCCAATAGAAATGAAGCCAATGTGGCATACTATAAGATAGACATATGGTTGGAGGATGCACTACTGCAAGGGCAGATCGACACTGATACATACAACTTTCCAAAAAATAAATCTTTCTTAATTCCAGCTATTTTTGGAATCCCCAAAATTCAGAAGAATCTACAACCCCCCCCCCCCCCCTTAGACCCATAGTTGCTGCAAACAAGTCAAAAACATATCCCTTTGCAGTTATGGTTACTAGGTTATTGAAACCAATACAAGATGTGAATACCTACATGTCAAAAGATTCATGGGATTTCCTGGGGAGATTGGAGCCACACCTTTGGTAACCAAGTCTGTGGCTTCTAACAATAGATGCGGTTGACCTTTTTTCATGTATACCACAGGCTACAGATTTGGACATTTTTCATGAGGCACTGTTACAATTTGACTTTCTGATAACAAATGTCATTAATTTAGTTATGGAATATATGTAGATCATCTTGAATAACAATTACATTTATTTTAAGGGGGGCATTTTCATACAAGTTTGAGGGGGGCCATGAGAGTGGCCAGCACCCCTATATTTGCTAACCTGCTGATGTACACATGGGGAATAAGGTTCATTTTCCCTTCTAGTTATGTTAAATATATACATCTCTATGTACATCTCTGGATGACATATTCATTTTTGGAATGGTAGTGCTGATCAGATAAATGAGTTTTTGGAATACATTAACAATACCACCCCATTTCTAAAATGCACACAGTCTATGAATGAAAATAGGATTAACAATTCAGATAACAGTATTACAAAGGGATTGACACAATTTCTTTCAACTATGTATAGAAAACCAACTTTTTCAAAAACATATTTACATTTTAGCAGCCACATCCCTATTCTTCAAAAAAAGGACCCTAGTGAAGGGCCAGTTTTTTCAGACTGTTAAGGGTGATGTCTATGAAAAAAAATATTTTGACCAAGAAAGGAAAATTTTAGAACAAATGTTCCTCGAAAGAGGACACCCTGGCACCCTTGTGAAGGAGATAAGTGATAAAGTTATAGATGGTTGGGGTAAGAAATATTTCCCATTAATAGGTGTAGGTATCCATGGGAATTACCCCACAGGACAACATAATGATAATGATAATTTAGTACCAACTGTAAAGGTTGCTGTTAACCCCAACCACAACATGTGTCTCTTATAAAAAGGAATTTAGAAATAACAAGGCAAATAGTGGAACATTTCATAGGAGAGCTGCAACTACATAAAAAACATAGAATCAAAGCTCCCATACTCACTAGTCAGTATACCTGACCCTAAGTGTGTTGTCAGCACTCTCATCTCACTACCCTCACCTACCACACAACCAACACATAAGCACGTATATGTGGAGGTCCTCTCTAAAAACCTATCCAAAGCATGGAGACCTCCCAAACACAAACACACCACACATAGTTTGCTTGCAGTTAAGCACAGTACACATAAAAACACACATGCCAGTGTATCACCAAACAAGCCACTAAGGTGTAACACAAAACCAAATGTATTAGATATAGGTGATTCTATTCTGACAAACACTGATGTGCCACTAACCAGGGTGGATAAGGAGAAGGTCATGGTTAGCTGTCTGTCTGGTGCCAGGATCCGAAACATCACACACGCACTCAAGTCTCTCAACAGCAAGTACTGTTATGACTGTGTCATAGTGCACGTTGGTGTGAATTACTTGAGATGTACCTCTCTGGACTATATGAAGAGAAACATGAATGAGCTCTGTGATTATGTATCTCAGGCAGGTATGTTCCTAGCTTTAAGCAGCATACTACCCTCACCAAGGATGCTGCTGCGATACAAGCAAAAGATGACTGACTTCAACAATTGGCTGAGTTTCTAGTGTCACTCCAAGGAATCCAGTTCCTGTCAGCCTGGGATGATATGGTTGATAGGCCTTAATGCTTTGCCAGAGATGGTCTTCACCTGTCACCCCTAGGATTTTGGCTTCTGGCAAAGGCTCTTGCCTCCCCCAGTGCCTTTTTTTAGGCAGTGTCACAAGTAGTAACTGTCCAATGTGAATTGTTTCTCAAAAAAAAAAAAACATCAGGGTCATGTTGCTAAATGCTAGCAGTCTAAACCTAAAGCTGCACTCATTAGAAGCTTCCCTCACCCTGGAGAATGCTGACATCTATGCTGTCACAGAAACCTGGTTCAAGGTTATGGGAAGCACCCCAGCCCTACCTGGCTACAACAGCTTCCACTCGCTCAGACCATCAAATGAGAGTGGGAAATTAAAAGGAGGAGTATCAATTTTTATTAAAGACAAATACTCCTCCATATTAGTAAGACTACTTGTAGGTAAAACTCCTCTTTAAATTATCACCAGTTATAGGACCCTCCCCATGAACCTGGACACTCACAATGACTACCTGGACCTCCTGGAGTCCCACAGTATACCATCAAACACCCTGGTATTGGGAGATTTCAACTACCCATCAATAAATTGTCTAACTACATCTAACCAATGCACTCACCCAGAGATTCTTGAAGTTTGAAAACTCTAATGCCATGACCAAGATACTGAACACACCCACTAGGGGTTCAGACATTCTGGATGTAGTACTTATGAAAATGAGTGATCATTGCACAACCCCAAGTATACAGCAAACTCTATTGAGATCTGACCACAGAAGTAACAATAGTGTCTGGCCCTCCTCCAGCTGGAAGTAGACTAAAAAATTTCTCCAAAGCAAATTACAATCTCTTATGAGATGATATTACTAGTTTCATAGGCCCTACCCCCACTGATGGCAAGGATACCTATGGTGAGGTTTATACCAAGGTCTTTTATATAAGCACCTTCACAGCTGCATTGACTCATCTGTACCCGTGAGGATAAAAGTAACTTCCTCACCCAAGAACAAACCTGCTTGTGGACATCCACCATTAACAGGCTATATAACAGGAGAAAGAAACTGCTGTTTAAAAGCAGTTGGAGTTGGTCCCCAATCTCAAGGGACTCCCACCTTGTCCTTAATAATCAAATAACAGACATAGTGAAAAAAATCCCAAACCGACTACAAATCTAAATTGGCCACCCTAGCCAAGGGCATTCTTTGGCTATGTCCACAACCTCAAAGGAAAACTCCAGATTTGTACAGAACTTGTTGTAAATGGCACAACATATACTAAACCTGATGATATTACTAACCTGCTTGCAGATAGCTTCAGTGAGAACTTCTCCCTCCTGTCTTCATCCAATATATACTACAAGACATCCTTCCAATATGTCATCCCCTAGAAATCTCCAAGGAACAGGTCCTTAATGCTCTTTTCATGGCTAAAAACATGACCTCTGTGGGACTAGACAACATCTCTGGCTGCAGCCTAAATAGCTTAAAGCAAGAGTTAGCTATACCTCTGAGTACCCTTTTTAACCACAGTCTAAGCACTGGGTATTTTCCTGCAGATTAAAGAACTGCCACTGTCATCCCCTTCCACACAGGGGGTTCCACTGCTGCCCCTAGAAATTACAGACCCATAAGTCTGACCAGCCTCATATACAAGGCCATGGACTGAATCATCATGGACCTTATCAACAAGGATAGAAAAGACCTCCAGACGCTAGACCCATCCCAGTTTGGTTTTGTCAAAGAGAGATCATGCATACTAACCTAGGTGGACTTCTTTGAGACAGTCACCAGAGCCATGGATAAATGCAAAACTGTGCACACTGCCTTTTTAGAGCTGGCAAAAGCCTTCAACACCTCTCCCCACTCAGGTATCATTGATAAACTTACCCAACTGAAAGTAAACAAGAATAGAGTCAGGTGTGTTGCAAACTGGCTCACCAACAGAACATAAACACACAATTAAAAGCATCAACCTACAGATCAGTAACCAGTGGAGTACCACAGGGCATGGTACTGTGACCCCCTATTGTTTGGAATTTACTTTTCAGAAATACAGGCCAAAACAAAGGTTGTGAGCATAGCTCTCAACCTTCCATCACCAAAATGAGGAACACTCGCCTTCATAATGTGGAACAAATGGGCAAAATGTGGAACACATACTAATGGCTTACTAACAACTTCAACTAGGAAGGTCATAGGATGGTTAAAATATGCTGTTTTCACTTATAAAGAAGATCCTTTAATAAATTAATATGATTAATGTCAATTTACCATGGATTTCACCTAAAAAAATTCCTAACACTGAATGTGTAACAGACCCTTTCAATGTGGAACTTTGAGGAATTTCGAGGAGCATGACCCTTTTAAGACCCCAAATGAGGTACATCCCTCATAACGAGGTACACTTGAGAGGTATGGTTGTGAGACTAACAAAGATTAGAGATGTTTGCAAACTGGATGCAATCATTGAATCCCCTAGTGACATTGACACCCTCCAGGAAGGTCTTACTCATACCAACGATTAGTGCTAAAGACACTGGGGGGGGGGGGTCAAGTTAAAAAGCTAAAAAGTGCATCATCATCCCCTTCAGCAAGGGAGATGTCCCTGCAAAGTGCCACATTAACAACAACACCTTAAGAACCTAATATATGGTAAGAGATCTGGGCACACAGGTTGACAGCAACCTCTACTTCTACCTTCATGTTTCCACAGTGGTAAGGAGACCCTTCTACATTGCCCATCCATTCTATAGGGGCACTGTCTCCAGAAAAAAATAGGTTATAACCCCCATGTACTCCTCACTTATTAGACCAGTTATAGAGTACAATGCACCCTTTGGTATGCCCCTCACCAGGCACCTCCAGCAATTGGAGAGACCTCAGAGATACCTTACAAAGAAAATGCAAGGTGTCCAACACTTGTCTTCTCCTGATAGATGAAAACCCCTGTCACTGTACTCAGTATCATACAGACTACTCAGGGGTGACCTCTGCCTAGCCTATAGGGCAACATTGGATCCTGCCCTAATGGAAATGCTACACATTAGCAAGTCAAATGGTACTCGCTGCACCCACTCTGGTGACCTGAAAATGAGAAGCAATATCAACAGGATCTACTGGAGAGACAGGTTCATCTCCCAGAGGCTCTACTTACCCAGGAATAAGCACCAATCCTTGTAAAATACAGCCCGTTACTGACCCTTTTCAAACGTAATCTGGATAACTGGATGGCGATGTTCAAACTCACCCCTGGGTTTCACCTGCATCCCTTCTGGACAGGAGCATCAGGTGTTGAGTCAGGTCTATCAGGTCTATAGCACCATTAAAAGAGGAAAAAAAGACTTGCTAGGCTTGTAAGGGCCTTAGGGACATTAGCCTAGTAATCTCCTATGATCCCATATTAGAAAAAGTTACTCTAAATCTCAGGGGGTACTTGGTAAGCAATTTAGAGTGAGTACAAATAGCCCTTATGGCAATTCAAACTTGATGCCACTAACTGTCCAGGAATCTATGACTGTTTATGTTTAAAAATCAGTAATGAAACAGAGTTACATGATTGAAGCAAATTATAGGTTGGTATGACAGCTTTACACATTTTAAAAATTAGATTTAAACAGTTTGCTCTGTGATGACCTTCAACCTATTTAACCTGTTCTATTACACTGGAGTCTAACATATTGCAGTTTGTATATAAGAAATGTTATGACTTTTTTATTACTTACACATTTATAAGGTAATACTTTGATCCAGTGCTTTAACTTTGGTCTCAGCAGTCATGGTTGTATATGTTTTCTACAAAATAAAAATTCTGAATACTATATGAATTGGTATACATATTTTGTGATGCATTACCTTTTAATGTTTTTTAATGTACTTTTTAATGTTGTTTTTAAATTTACCACATCCATTTTACAAAATGTACTTGTTAACTTCAGAGGCTATATCTCTTTAATGATGGGTGTGTTTATTCGACTCACTCAATTAACTGGGTGATTTTATTTATATAAGGATCGGTTAACAGTGATGTGTTTGCTCTGATGAAGTCCCATAAGACAATTCCAGGGATGAAAAGCATATGAGGTTAAATTATTGTTTTTACTTGTATTATTAAGGTGGACTTGTGGAAACATTTTTCGGCTTTTGTGGTGTATCATTGCATGTTTAACCTGTTGAGTGGTACAATGTGCTGGATTTGTGTTTTAGTTCTTTGGTACCAGGGCAGCTTTGTTTTTCAAATTGCAGTCAGTCAGTAATGCCATATATTAAAGTGTAATAGTTCTTATTATTCTGAAAATGCTTTTTGATGTAAAATCTTTTGTTCTATTAACATTTTAATTAATTAGAGTGTTTTTTAATTATTGCCCCTAATTTTGGGCCTTTGTTTGACTTTGTCCAAAATTCTTGTGCACAGAAGTTGAAAGGTATGTACTAGTCACTTTAGCAGAAAGACCTATGCCATAAAAATGGATACAAATTAAAGATGTATTTTACTATGAGATTAAAAAAAAATGTCATAATCATCTATAGTTCATTTAAAATAAAAAAAGAAATGCAGTCAGTTACTTCTAAAGCAAATATTAAATGTATACTGAGAAAATATTCGAAAAAGTTCAGTAGCCAATTGAATCATAACAGAATACTATTGTAAAATACATCAAGATCTAGTGTTCAAGAACACGAATCAAGTAATTCTTTCCTATTTCTGTCTGAGCAAGTTAGTTATTTACGAGCACATTTAAACACTTGTATGGCATGAAGTCTGTTCTTTCTTGTATGCATCAATGTTTTGATTCATTCCATTCGTTGATGTCTTCTAAACCTGGATTATATTCCACCTAGTTTAAAGGTCAAAGTAACTCCATACAGATTTTTATTTTGACATGCAGTAAAATTATAATCCACAAAAAAAGCTAAAAATGCACACAAAGGCTGTTTTAACAAAATAATATGGAATTAGAACTTCTATCAGCTATGATTTCACAGAAGACCTTTAATTAGGCAGTATACTGTTATTGTGACACAGCTGCCAAACACTTTCAGCAGACACATTGTTTTAAGTTCTTGATGAAATGCAAACAGTTTACTATGTTTGTAACGCATTTTTTATAATCTGCAGAAAGCCTAATTTCTGTTTATATTCCCCAGGTACACAGCAATTATCCTGCTTTACTTCATTTTGCTTTCTTAATTTGCTTTCTTAATTAACTAGCAGCCTATTAGCATAAACATTTTTGGTCCTGTGAGGATTAATTACACATATTTTATGTCATAAACATTTTCCCTTATTAGTAATATGAATAAAATATTTACCTAGTTGCAGATAGTTAAGGTTAGCACTTTTACATAAATGCTCACCTGAGCATTGCAGTCAAATTATCAGGTTTTTACATTGCTGTTATGTGATTCAGCAGCTATAATTGCTCTGACAGCCTGGTATTTCACTACTTCAAGCTACAAAATGTTTGAGTGGTTTAACGTTTGCACAGTACTAATTAACCAGTGATCTAAGCAGCTGTCACAGAAAAGAAATGAACATTTCTCGCAAATGAAAGCACTTTACATTTCATATTATTTATAATGTAAGTGAATAACAGGAGCGGTTTCCTTTGTGCAATAATGATGCATGAAAGATTTGTCTTTTTTAAGGATACCTTTTTTATTTTAAAGTTATAGAGAAATGGTGAAATCTAACATGACACCTCATACCGATGTAGAAAATGGGAAAAACGGAGTTGATGATAACTAATGATTTTTTTTATTTTAACTACTATTGCACATGTTCAGCAATTAAAAGGTGGATGCTCATCCCTTTTTCAGTGTTGTGACCACAACAATGCAACTGCATGGAAAGTTGGGATTCTCTTAGCAAAAAGTGTTTGATTTCATGTTTTTTATTGATCATTTGTTGAATGGGTTAGCCCTAATAGGCTAGTAACCAGTATTCAAGGTAAACTCAGTGTGGTATTTCTATTACTAGGTGAAGTTTGGCCAGTTACAGTCTTCTGAAAAAATGGTTAGAAAAATGAGTGTGTGTGTGTGTGTGTGTGTGTGTGTGTGTGTGTGTGTGTGTGTGTGTGTGTGTATGTGCGTGTGTGTGTGTGTGTGTCAGTGTGTATGCGTGTGTGTATGTGCGTGTGTGTTCCTGTGTGTGCCTGTGTGTGCCTGTGTGTGAGTGTGTGTGTGCATGTGCCTGTGTGTGCCTGTGTGTGCCTCTGTGTGTGTGTGTGTGTGTGTGTGTGTGTGT